>NW_012149986.1:1426889-1452342 GCF_000956105.1 Propithecus coquereli | reverse complement strand
GCGCGAGCACCTGCTCTCCCGCGTGGCCTCAGTGGGCTCGCGTCCAAGGAGTCGCTCAGGTTTCCCTTTCTCTCCGGCTGTCCACAGCCCTTCCTTAGACTTGAAACGCACTGGTTTTGGGGTTTTCCCCCTTTTCCCAGTGCTCGCCACCAAGACCAGCACAGGAGAAAGCCAAGCCTGATACTCTGAGACATTGCACTAGTTTGAGGAACGTGGGTCTTGGTAGAGTTCTCATTTATATTTTCAGCTGCTTGGTTTCAATTGCCATCATACTTGACATCACGGAGCGAAACAGAAACGCTCTTCGCTCCTTCACTCGCAAGTGTTCGTGGAGTGTCTGCTGCAGGTTGGGCACTGTCCCAGGTCCTGGGGATTCGTCAGCGAGCAAGACAGAAAAGGAGTCTGCTCTCACGGAGCTTCCGGGCTGGGAAACAGGAGCGTAGTCCTATGATGGGATTTCAGGGAGAATGATAACATGGGAGGTGCACACGCGTGCGGGGAGGCAGGACCCCCGTGTGGCCTGCGGGGCGGTGCTGCACGCTCCCGGCAGGCAGAACCCCAAAAGGAGGCCACAACAGGGGGCTGTCTGACAGAGCCCTGCTGGGTGAGCCTCTGGGGCACAGGGCAGGGTGAGAAGAGTGGAGAATGTCCTGGAAGGGTAACCGTAAGATCCCCAGCACTGCCCATGACAAAGTCTCGGAGTGAGGGAGGCATCCTCTGAGCATGGAGCCACCGGACGTTGGGGTCTGCCTGAGGCTGCAGAGGGAGCTGGGGCAGGGAGCTGGCCCGGGGGCTTCTTTATCCATCACCAGCCCCGTCCTGGCTGCTCACAACGACCCATGTGCACACTCTGCTGCACACTGGGCACGATTGGAAGGACAAGCTGGGAAGGGCAGGATCTGCCCACAACCCGGAGATCGACTTAGAAGACAAAAGGGACAGACTAAAGTGTGAACAGGGCCAAACTTGCTCTCCCACTCCATGCAAACTCAACTTGGTTCTACCACAAGGAGAAGGATGTTGAAATAGTTTGCAGATATAAAGGGGTGTGCATTCATAAAAGGTCTGTACCTTTAAGAGCAAAGCAACATTAAAATAAATAATAGAAGGTTTTTTTCTCATGCAAAGTTCAAGTTGAGAAAGACCTTTTGGGATGGAACAGTTGTGTAAGTGTGGGATTAGCTGTACTCGATTATAAATAAGTAAATGACGACGAGCGCAGCAAACCTAGTATTAATATATTGAACAGCTACCCCACCCCCATCTTTAAGACTCAGTTGGAACCCAGCTTTTCGGTTTATTTAAACCTTCCTTGATTTTCTTTCACCCCCACTGCCCACGTGTATCTCCTGCTACCTCTGGTCTGTGAGTCCTGGGCCCACACTGCTCGGGCCCTACAGTGTTGCCACCTTCCATCCCCGGCTTCTGTTCCAATGTCTGGCTTCCCACGGGGTGTCATCCCCTGCACCTGAGGCCCCAGCCTGGAGCAAGGAGTATGTCACAGCTCAGTCAGCATTTGCCGAGCGAGCGGATGAATGGCAGCCCTCGCCAGTCCTCTCTGAGTTGCTGCTCACAGGCTTTGGGCACCATTATCATTTCCACTTTTGCAGGTGAGTAAACTGTGGCCCAGGGAGGTCATGTCACTTCCCCAGGGCCAAACATCTGGTCAGTGACAAAAATAGGATTTAAACCTCAATCTGACCAAATCCAGTGTCTATGCCCTTGGCTCAGACAACTTCCTGTATCTTTGACAAAAACCTAGTCTGACCCAGAAGGTCCAGAAAGAGCTGGGGGTGCCAGTTGCTCTCATCATTTGGTGCTAATAATGTCTCTCTCTTCTTTTAGAGCTGGCCAAGGGCAATAGAGTGCAAAAGTTTTTACTTGATTGGTAAACAATGAGATCCAAGTTTTATTCCATCTCTGCCACTTACGCCTTCGGGTCTTAGAGCAAGCAAGTCATTTCATTTCTTGGGTATTCCTTTTCCTTCACTCAGTCACTCAACAAACCTTTGCCAACTGTCCATGATGTGTCAGGTAATACATTAGGTGTTGGAGATGCAGAGATGAAACTCCATGGCTACCTGTCTTCAAGGAGCTCACTAGCTAGCTAGGAGGTAGGCATGCAAACCAGCAATTACGACCGTGGTTTGTGCAAAATCTATGCAAAGTTTCAGGGAACACCGGAAAGAGGACATGAATCTGCAGGGGCGCAGGGATGGGGAAGGAAGGGTTTGTGAGGAGGGAGCCCTTGGGCTATCTAGCAAAGTATCCCATGGATGGCCTGGAAGTTCCCTTCCAGCTGGCAGCATAGGAACTCTGCATGCCATGTGACATAAATGGAGGACTCAGGCAGGGAGACTTCTCCCTGAGCCTTTTGTGCTCTGGGGGTTGCCACAGCCGGTGGTCATCAGAGGTGCTTTGAAGTCAGCCCAGGTGGCTGCTTCTCCCCTATGTGACCCTCCCTACACTTTATAGCTTCTCTGCCTATGAAATCCAACATCAGGAGCAAGCTCCTCCAGTGCAACCAGGAGGAAGGTGGAGAACCAGCTCCTGAAACAGGCAGAGACCAGCAGTGACATCCTGCAGTGGCATGGTCTGATAAGGTCACAGCCTCTGGCCTGGCCATTCTGGATTCTGGCCGCAGCACACTGGCCCCGGGCATCCAGTGTGATTCACTCAGACGCAGACCCACTGAGAGCCAGGGGATGAATGGGGACACGAGACCACAGCAGGAGAGCTTTTGCAGTTGTGGGAGCTGATGGAAGAATCTGTGCAAGGCTTTGCCCCGCCTCTGGTGTAGGCCTGAAGTCCTATAGGCCAAGCAGCCAGATGTGAGGTAGGAGAAAACAAGCCCAAGAGAACCTGAAAAGGCCAACAGGAGCAGCACACGAGGAGAGACAGAAACCTGTATTCAGTTCTCGTCACCTCCAACCTCGACAGTGTGGGGTCGGGGAAGGCAGGGGTTCATGCGAGGAGCTGGTGACCTGTACCATGAACTTGCGCAGGCACCTGGGCCAGGACTCAGAGAGCTGACGGAGATCTGGGGGACCTGGCAGGGAGGTGGCAATGTGCTCCTGGCACCCACACCAGCCTCAAGTGCAAAGGCTCAGGCTTCACAGCTGCCACCCAAATCCTGTGTGTGGCAGACACGCCAGAGAACCCTCAGTAATTCTCCCCTCCTGGAGTCCACACCTTTGTTGTGGTTTTATCAAGAAGGGGAATATTCTGGAATGGCCTGACTTAATCAGATGAAAGCCCTCAAGAGAAAGACTAGGGCTTTCTCCCTGGTGTGAAAGATTCTCTCCCGATTGCTGGCTTTGCAGAAGGAGCGGCCATGATGTGAGAGGGCTGTGGAGGGACACGGGGCAAGGACCAGAGGGGACCTCGGGAGCCGAGAGCAGCCCCCCCCAACAACCAGCAAGAACATGGGGACGTCAGTCCTGCGTCGAGAGGGAGATCAACTCTGCTGACAACCTGCGCGAGCTCAGAAGCAGATTCTTCTCCAGTCGAGCCTCCAGCTGAGACGGTAGCACAAGCCACGCCTGGTTGTCAGGACAGCCAGACTCAGCCTTTGGAGACCCTGAGCAGAGGACCCCTGGGCTCTGGGCCCGTGGAAACTGCAGGTGCTGTTTTACCCTATCAAGCTTGTTTTGCTGAAATAGAAGACTAATATGCAGGGGCGCGCTGGGCAACGTCGTGCCGGCTGAGCCAGGTTGGCACCATCCAGCACCGCAGCTGGCTCTTTCTGGTTCATGTGACCCCTAAACCTCCAGGCCTCCTTGGGCACTGGGAGTTTTTGGGTCTCTGGATTGTGCAGGGCCTCTGCAGACACTTGGGACCAGCCTGGGCATCCCACCCTTGGCGGCCGCTGCCGTCGTACCGCCCAGCGTCACGTCAGAGACGGCCCGGGTTGGGCTCGGGCTCCTCCCGGCAGTTTCCAGGCTCACTGAGCTGCATCGTGGGAAATGAGAACCACCACGGATACTCCGGCACCCCCGAGCCTAGCCGGGCGTTCCTGCCACACCCTGCCCGTCCCCGCGCTTCCCCCCCACCGCCGAGAGGGCTGCCAGGGCCTAGCGTCAGCTGCGAGCCCTCTTCCTCCTTCCCTCCCTGCTTCTGGTCTGGAAGGAGCTGCCTCATCCTCAGGGATCTTTATGTCCCTTTCATCATAGCTAAAAATGTCTCAGACGTACAAAGTGAGGCTTTAAGAGTTTGTTTTGTTTTGTTGTTTGTGCACAGGCAAGGTGAGATCTTGGCATATTTAATTTCCTGCCTTATAAAAACTGACAACCTGTGAATGCCTCTGGGCCCTTGCTCGGCTCACAGGGGCCGCGGAATGTGGGCCAGATTATTACCCCGAGATGTCTAAGCAGGTCACCAAAGGCAAGGCCTTCTCCGGAAGGAAAGGTAAAAAGACAGGGGACGCTGAGCCGCAGCACCGATGTCCCGCCGGCGCCGGGACAAGGTGGGGAAGGGCTGGGGCTCCCACACGGGGTATACCGGTCCACTATGCCCCCAAAGAAGCTGTCAGCCTCGGCAAATCACAAAAAGGAACTAAAGAGAGAGTAGGAAACTAAGAAAAAGTGACTTCTGCCAATTTCTTCCCTTTGCTGGCTTTGCTTCAGTCTTGGGGGTTGTTGGGAGCTGGAGCTGCTTCTGCTCTTGCTGTTTCCCCAAAGACTTCTGGTGTGTCTGTACTTCACGTTCTGATTATGGCATTTGAATGCTATAACAACCTAGATCTAGAGTGACTAAAATTAGACATGTTATTTTTCATGGAACTTGTAATTGGGGCATCAAGGGAACAGGGTCTGCCTGGGGGTGCTGACTTCCTGGGACCCTGCAGGCTGCCCGCCGCACGCGCCCCTGCACTCGCAGCAGTGACCACGCGTGCGTTCGCCCTCCAGGCCCATGGACTGCAGGGCCGCTCCTCGCAGGAATGCTGCTCACGGGCAGTCTGCGTCGAACCGATGCACCCGTGCATTTTCACTTGTTCATGTGACATGAACATCAGCCATTGCTCTGAAAGTGGCCGTATCAGGAATTGCTAAACATTTCACTGCCACCAAAACCAAGCAAAAAAAAAAAAAAAGAACTTTTAAAGCATATTTTGAACTAGAGTTTGTCCTGTCCATTACATTATCTCAGGCCTTCCTGAGGGTGAACACAGATACTTTCCAGTTGTAAGTGATGGGAAAACAACTCTGAAAGGTCATTTAATTTACCTGAAAATTCCATGTACCTTTGGCACCAGCAATAATGTCGTTGTTTTTGTACATGAAGAAACAGGCGCACAATTTGTCCTGATAGTGTCCCCTCCCCTCGGCACACACTGGTTCAGAAGGACACCAGAGGCTTGTCTTCCCGTCTGCTGCGCGTCCTCCCAACAGCTTCCGCGCTGCGGATCCAGGGCAGGCTGGCGGGTCGGCAGGTCCTGGGGACCCCTTCTCAGCGCGGCTCCTTAAACGGATGGAAGGCACGGGATACAAAGGAAACCAGCCACAAACACACCTCTTCGTGTTGCGCTTTGCTTGGCTGTGCTTCGCCGATACCGCGGTATTTACAAATTAAAGATTTATGGCAACTCTGCCTCGAGCAAGCCTGTCAGCGCCGTTTTTCCAACAGCGTGTGCTCACTTCGTGTCTCTGTGTCATAGTTCAGTAATTTTCATAATGTTTCAAAATTTTTCATTGTCGTTATACCTATTAGGGTGGTCTGTGATCAGTGGTCTTTGGTGTTGCTATTGCAATGGTTTGGGGAGCCACAAACCGCATCCACCTAAGACTACGAACTTAATAAATGTGTGTGTTCTAACTGCTCCACGGAGAGCCGTCCCCCAGCTCTCTGGCTCTCCTCAGGCCTCCCTATTCCCTGAGACACAAAAATATTGAAATTATGCCAACTAATAACCCCGCAATGGCCTCTAAGTGTTCAAGTGAAAGGAAGAGCTGCACCTCCCTCACAAAAGCTGGAAATGATTAAGCCGGTCAGTGAGGAAGGCATCTCGAAAGCCGAGGTAGGCCAAAAGCTGGGCCTCTTGCACCAACCAGTTAAGTTGTGACTGCGAACAGAAAGTTCTTGAAGAAAACCAATAAAAGTGCTGCTCCAATACACACAGGAATGATAAGAAAGTGAAACGGTCTTGACTCTGATACGGAGAAAGTTTGGGTGGTTGGAGATCAAACCAGGCAGGACGTTCCCTTAAGCCAAAGTCTGATGCGGAGCAGGGCCCTGACTCTCTTCAATTCTATGAAGGCTGAGAGCTGAGGAAAGTGCCGAGGAAAAGTTGGAATCTAGCAGAGGTTGGTTCCTGAGGTTTAAGCGCCGCGAAGCAGCAAGTGCTGAGAGAGACACTGCAGCAAGTTACCCAGAAGATCCAGCTCAGATCGTTGATGACGGCAGCTGCGCTAAACAACAGATTCTCAATGTAGATAAAACAAGCTTCTCCTGGGAGAACACTAGGACTTTCCTAGCTAGAGAGGAGAAGTTAATGCCCGGCTTCAAAGCTTCAAAGGACAGGCCGACTCCCTTGCTAGGGGCTAATGCGCTGGCGACTTTTAAGTTGAAGCCAATGCTTATTTATCATTCCAGAAATCCTAAGGCTCTTAAGAACTATGCTAAGTCTACTCTGCCTGTGCTCTGTAAGTGTCGCGACAAAGCAGGGTGACAGCTCCGCAGCGCAGTTTACAGAGTATTGTAAGCCCACTGTTGAGACATATCGCTCAGAAAAAGAGGTTCCTTTCCAAATATGACTGCTCACTGACAGTGCACCTGCTCACCCAAAAGCTCTGGTGGAGATGTGCAAGGAGATTAATTTTATTTTCATGCCTGCTAATAAAATATCCATTCTGCAGCCCATGGATCAAGGAGTAATTTTGACTTTCAAGTTTTATTATTTAAGAAATGCATTTTGTAATGAAGACGTGACTGAATTCCTGCAATGTCATGATCAAACTCGAACAAATGAGGGTGGACGAGCAAAGAAAGTGGTTTCTTGGGATGGAATCTACTCCTGGTGAAGATGCCGTGAACACTGTCGAAATGACAACACAGGATTTAGAATATTCCATAACCCGGGATGATATAACAGCAGCAGGGTTTGAGAGGATTGACTTCAATTTTGAAAGAAGTTTCTACTGTGGGTAAAATACCATCAAACAGCATCACATGCTACAGAGAAATCTTTAGTGAATGGAAAAGTCAACCAATGTGGCAAACTTCATTGTTATCTTATTTTAAAAGATGGCCACAGCCACCCCAGCCTTCAGCAACCACCACCCTGACCAGTCGGCACCATCCACATCGAGGCCAGACCCTCCCCAGAGAAAAGATTACAATTCGCTGAAGGTTCAGATGATCATTAGCATTTTTTAGCAGTAAAGTGCTTTTTAACAAAGCATGTACATTTTTTGGACATGATGCTATTGCACATGTAACAGACTACAGTATAGTGTAAATATACCTTTTATATTCACTAGGAAACCAAAGAATGTGTGTGATTTGCTTTATTGCGATGTTCGCGTTATTGCAGTGGTCTGGAAACGACACCGAGCTATGCCTGTGTAGTGAACTAGAGCAACACAGATATTTTTGAAAATTTGAAAATGTTCTTCTTCATTAAGACACTAAATGACAATTAGTGCTTGGTCTATCCACTACCTTACTGAAGTAGTGCTGAGCATAGACGAAATGCCGAGACATTGGCGACAACCACCCTGAAAGGACTTTAGCTGTGATTCTACCAGAGGTCAGAGGTCAGAGGTCCCATCCATACAGAGGAAGGACATGCTGAAATACAGTTAGAGGCTAGTGAAAATAAAGACATAATTTCTCTGCACATGTTCACTACCGCCCTGACTTTGTCAATGGACCTGCCAGCCCTGGGCTGCCTTTTTCCAGGTCCCCAGCCAGGACGATCTTGTGCTGCAGACTCTTGCTTCTGGTCCTGAGTCCCCGGGAGACACTGGCGGCTGGACGTCCCAGCGCGCGCACTCACCTGAGCATGAACAGGGGGAAAGGAGGAGACGTGGAGGAAGAAGGCAATGAAGAGCAGAAAAAGACAGGAAGCAAGAAAAGGCGGGGAGAGCGGAAGAGCTAGCAGAGCGTGAGGCCCTCCCCTCTTCTCTTCATGAACAAGGGCCCGGGAGGCAGACAGACCCCAGGTCCAGAGGCGTCCCCCTGCGGGCCCCTGGGACCCAACCCTCAGCAAAGTGACCAAGGGCAAACTCACAAGCTCCCACCCCAGCCCGACGTCCTCCTGGCAGCCATCTCTGACAGTCTGTACCCGGGGCCTGATGGGAGCATCGGCGGTGTGACGCCCAGGCCCCCACCGAGTCCCCCCACAGCACCCCACTCCTCTGTGCAGAGCCAGAGAAAGCGAACACTGGAGAATGTGGCCCAGAGCCAGGGAATGAGAGAAGAGCCTTTGGAGACGCTAAATCATTCTCCTTGTTCCGAAAGCCCCAAGGACAGCAGAATTATCTGGAAAACAAATTCCCAAGAAATGACTCAGGGAGGGGAAAAAAAGGATTTTCCTATGATCCAGGCTTCAATTTAAAATTCCTAGGCAGGTACACATAGCAGCCACGCAACATAAGCTTTCCCCGTGAATAATCACTGTTTCCAGAAGAGAGGGTCATTTTCCCATTGTTGTGGGGCGCGTCTGCCCGTAAGCAAGCTGAGCTGCGCGGGGCCAGGGCGGAGCACCCAGACCCCGAAGGCCTGTGTGTCCGCGACCACAGCCCGCACGGGACGCCCGGCCTGCCGTCCACTCCGTGTCTGCATCCCAGGGGGCTGACACGGCGATGCTCAGATCCACAGCAACGTGGGTGTTGATGCACCGGCACAGGAAACAGCCTGCTGTCTCCCGACGGCTAGATTGAAAAAGAGATGGAGAGGAATTATTTATAGACGGGGGCAGTCTGTTTACACACTTGCCTGCGTCCCGGGCCAAGTCTTTCCTCACCTGCACAGTAAAAGTCGCTCATCAAGAACAGCAAAATTATTTCTTCCTTTTCAGCTTTCCCTGAAAGCATGGAGAAGAGGAAGGAAGAATACAAAAGATACTAACTAAAGGATTATTTTCTCTACGACTAAAACCTTATCCAAATGTTGCGTCCTTAAACCCCAGAAGGAAAGAAATTCCTGAACCCCTTTGCAGAATGACTAGGGGCAAAGTCCTGGTACTCCACAACCTACGGTCCCCAAGGCCCTGGGGGGCTCTGAAACTGCCTGGGGGTGAGCTGGGGGCAAGAACTGAAAGGAGCCCACCAGGGCTGTGGGCTGCTCTGCCTCCAGCTGCTGTGCACTCCGGGCATTTAAAGGACGGCTTCTGCTGGCAAACAGGAGTGTGGACGCAACCGGATTGGAAGACCGAGGGGGCCTGGGCTCCCAGATGAAGGCCCTGTTCTCTGACTTCGTCCCCCATGGTTGCCATCAATAAGAGAGCCGCAGGGCGAGCGGCCTCCAGCCCAGCCGCTGGGGGAGGACGCTCCGTGCGGTGTGTACATCAGGGGGAGACCTGTGGGCAGCAGGAGGGAAGGAGGGAAATTCTCGGTGCCTTCCATAGAGCTGTGGTCTCCTAGGGAGGACAGCCCAGAAAGGGGCTCGAGGAAGGAAATGCAGCTGAGGGGGCCATGCTGCAAGAACCCAGCTCCCCCCAGCCCCTGGCAACTGGATGTGTTTCAGGTAACGCGGCTGGGCAGGGGCCATGGTGCAAGGACAACGTTAGGGAAGAGAGCAGGTTGGCAGACGAAACGGGAGCTCAAGTCTGCGCGTTGATCCCTTGGCTGGAGAGACTACTGAGAAGCATGTCACACTGGAAGAAGTCGTCTCCATGGGACACGAACTGAGAGCTGGTGGGGAGGGAGAGTGGGCTACTCCATTCATATCCAAATGGGTGACACAGTGTATGTGACACATATATGCTCAGACAGATGGATCCATAAATATATATGTATATACTGTAACAAAACAGATCATCTCTGAAAAGAAGATCTTGAACAAATGCAACAAATTCAAATACTACACAATGAATTTCCAAAAGCCAAAATATTTAAAGCACCAATACTGGAACTTTCTCAGACTAAAATAATTCAGCCCGATAAAATAATTGAGCTACTTCCAAGAGTCAAGAGAGGAACACGTCGTTTTATAAATTAACTATTACAGAAATAGTCCTGGAGCCAAACCGACGTGGAGTCACTGACACGGCCGGAGAGCAGAGCGCACGCCCAGGATGCCGAGCCCTGCGGCTGCCCCACCGCGCTGGTGTCGGCCTCTCAGCTCTCCAAGGGACTCCCCAGGCTTCCTGCAGGGAACAGCCCCCACGGAGCCAGAAAAAGACAAATGTTCCAGTGCTGGTGGACAGGGGGCTGAGGGTGAATGGCATGCTGCCCGCCGTCCCTCGCCGGGGCCCTGACCACAGGTCGGGGTAGAACCACCAGCTCCTGCTGCTTGGCCAGGCCGCGCTAGCTCCCTGCCCAGTGGGCAAACAGACCGGAGCGGGAGCCTTGTGACCCGACCTTCTCACGAGACTGCGGGAAGTAGGATGGCTGAAGTTTACCCAAACCTAACATCCTACTGAACGTGGGATTTATTTTTGAAACACTATCCAGGCTGCTTTTGTTCTCCCCGCTGTTTAGCCATATTTAGTGTACAGCCAGTAAACAGACACACATGTGGGTCACCCTGATCCAGGGTCTGAGGCACTGTGATCCCGGGAACATCTGTAGCAGAATCGCTGGGTGAAAAACGAAGATGTGTGCCTCCTCCCTGCTCTGCACACACACACCATGCATGCACACACACAGCGCACAGCACACACACATGCGCCCTGTATTAGAATTGTCAGGAGGTGGGGCGTAGGAACCCACCCTTTAACAACCACCTCTGAAGTCTGAGAGTCACAGTTTTAGCTGAGCCAGGCTTCAAGCCCTGAACGCCTTTGACGGGGAGCAGGGAGGCTTTAGGCGACCACGGCAGCACGTGCAGCGCACAGCACCTCGTACGGGCCGGGCTCGTGCCATTCTCAGGACAGCCCCGTGAGCTGGTGATCGGGGACTTCCGCTGTGAGTCCCACGTGCTGCAGATCCACAGGCTCCTCCTGTCTCGGGCAACACCTGTGCTTCCTAATAAAGCTATATATATATATCAGCGCTAATCTTGGCAATTCAGGAAGCAAGAAAAATGTCCCGCAGTAATGAGGTCATGGCCCTCCTCGGCGAGCTCAGCAGTCCCGAGCACCAGCGGGGGCTCTGCAGGCATTATCTGAGCCTCGCGACCTCTCCCGGCAGCCCCACCTGGCGCTGCACTCCTCCTTCTCCTCCTGGGACAAAAAATCCCAGTGTCAAGGCAAAGACTGATAATGAGGGTGATGTCACTAAAACTCCCCAAGACAAGCCTCTCCGCCTTCTCAAAAGGTCTATTCATCGCACCAATATCTCAGGAGGGACCAAATTCCTCCCCTCCTGGCCTGAATTAGCCTGTGGGAACAGACTCAGCAAGGAGCTGATAGCCAAGGGCCCACCGCTCCGTCCCCCTCCTCTGCAGGTTTCTTTAGGGACCAGAGGCTGTTCTTCCCTCAAAGGGAGGAGGCTTGGTGAGGTGGGGTGAGGGGGGGCCCAAGGACCACTCTTTGCTGTGGTCCAGGGATTGTGGGGAGCCAGTGTGTCCTGTTCCCCAAGTCCTGCCAGAAGGGGCTGCAGGTTCCACGAGGCCCGCCACCCTCCTGCATTCTGGAAGGACACCCAGAGCCTTCCTCCCGGAGCTCCATGGCAACTTCTTCCTGGGCCTCAGCCCTGCCCCTCCTTGGCACTCTGGAAGATTTGAAGAGTCGGGGACCACATCCTCTGGGAAGCACATGAAGATGATGACTTTTTTTAGACAGTAGCTCTTCTCTTCACCTTGATTTTGCAAGCACTGCTTTTTCAAAACCCAGCTCGGTGCATATATCCTTCCTGCCTAATGGAAACTAGCCCACCCAAACTCCACTCTGGAGTCATTCACCGGTTAAGTTCACAAACGCCCTTTGAAGAATTTATCCGTGGGTCTGTGGATGGACGTCAAGGAGTCTGTGAACTTGAATGAGGGGAAAAAACCCACCTTTATTTTTACTCACCTCCAGCTGGGACTTGGCTTTGCCTTCGCTTATGGATGTAGGCTCCCTCACAGGAGGCTTGTGATTTTGTCACCACAAAAGCCACAGTTATTTGAGTGGCTCATTACAATTGCCGCAGATGTCATAAAACATTAAATAGTCTAGCAATCCTCATAGACTGGCACCTTTAGCTAAAAAAAGGATCATTTTAAAAATAATTACAGTTTTCTCTCTTGCAAGGATCAGTAGAAATACTGTGTCTATGGTATGAGCACGAGGAGGGCGGGGCTGTGTCTGACCTGCCTCCTTGGTGCCGTACCCCCAGCACCTAGACGAGCCTGCACATGGTAGGTGTTTAATAAACGCCGTCCTTATTGAATCAGAAACACTAGGAAAACTAGTAAGTGCTTATAAATCTGCGGATTTTTCTGACTTTTTAAACTACAAAAGTAATACATGCTTGTACAAAATCAAATGTTAGGTTGGGTGTGGTGACTTACAGATGTAATCCCAGCACTTTGGGAGGCCAAGGTGGGAGGATTGCTTGAGGCCAGGAGTTCAAGACCAGCCTGGGCAACATAGTGAGACCCCTGTTTCTATAAAACTTTTTAAAATTAGCCAGGTGTGGCAGTGAGCACTTGTAGCCCCAGCTACTCAGGAGGCTGAGGCACGAGGATCACTTGAGACCAGGAGTTCAAGACTGCAGTGAGCTATGATAGCACCGCTGCACTACAGCCTGGACAACAAAGGGAGACCCTGCCTCAGAAAAAAAACCAATCTAATGATAAATTTACAGAGCAAGAAGGAACTCTCCCTGTTACCTCTCCCGCCCCCACGCTCACTCCTGTTAGCTGCCTGCTGTGGACCTTTGGGACATATTCGGCTTATTTAAAATGTGTGGGTTAGGCAGGGTGGCTTTCTGGCTTTTGTTATTAAATCTATAACAAGGTGACCAACTGAATATTTAACTTGTATTTTCCCTTTCCTTTTTCCTGCTTCTAGCAAGAGAAAAGCTAAAGGTGCAAGTGATTGGCGCTTTCCAGCAAAGGTGACACTTGGGAGGAGGTCTGAGACATAAAATACATGGCAACACACTCATCCCAGCTTTTGTGCTTACGGGCCCCAAAAGGAAGAAATTGCTAGGGGATGGGGATGGCCTAAAACAGTGTAGAAACAACCTTCATGTTCTGAAGGATTCAGTCCATGATGGGAATGAAGCTTCACATCCCAGACAGGCGGAGGAACAGAAGCCGGGGCTCTCATGTGGGGGGCGGAGAGCAGACAGGTCCCGGGCTGCATGCCCTGGCTTTAGGTCGGTGGGGAGAGGAGGGTGAGATTGGGGGGCGGCCACTCAGGCCCACGACCTTCAGGGGGCAGGAACTTGGAAGCCCCAAGAGTGGAGTAGCCTGGGCCAGTCCCCGGCCTACAGATGAGCTTATTAAGGAGACAGTGGAATTGCTTAGAAGCCGCCCTTCCTGGAATGTCCTGAGCAGGACGCTGGGCAGGGCAGGCCTGAGCCCAGGCTATCCCTGACCCCAAGCTCACAGGCAGGCAGTGGGGGCAGGGGAGCTTCTGCTTGGATTGCGTAATCCCTGGGGTGTGTGGGCAGCTGGGGGCGTGGGGGACCATCTTGAGAGGGATACAGGGCCCCTCCCACCAGTCTGGCATTTGGGGACTCAAGCTGATGCTATGAAAAAAGTACGGCAGCGTTTGTATTCCAGCAAACCTGACACTGTCACTTGGAAATTTCTCCTCGCTGTCTTCCCTTGCCCTCACACAGACACCTCAGCACACCCACCGGTGAATAAAGCCCAGACTCTGTACACACCGCAAGTTACTCACCAACTTTTTATTGACACTATTTATGTTTTTTTTCCTAATTATGTCCCATAATAGACCAGGCTGCAGTAAGATTTCTGAACTTCAGTGTTTACGGTCAGACGCAATTCTTCCTAAAGGCTGCAATTCTCAAAGCGTGATCACTAGGCACACGGGATGGGCAAAGTCTCAACTGTGTTGACTCTTGGCAAATTGCCCTCTACAGACAGTATGTGATAGTGACCACTTCCCCAAACATACTGTCACTGCAGGGATTTTTATATATTAATATAAACTTGGGGGAAAGTGCTGTATGGACAGTTTTAGCCTTTCCACCCGAGATTACAGCGCATTTCTCCCTTCGTTCAAGTCCTCTTTCAGATCTTCTGGTAGCGGCGCTAAGCGTTCTATATAGAGATGCATCCGTGCACCTAGGGCTGCCACAGCAAAATGCCACACACGGGGCGGCTTACACGGCGGAAATTCATTGTCTCACAGTTCTGGAGGCTGGAAGTTCAAGATCAAGGTGCCGGCAGTGTCGGTTCCTTCTGAGGCTGTGAGGAACAGTCTGTCCAGGCCACTCTCCTGGCTTCTGGGGGTTTGCGGCAATCTGTGGCATTCCTTGGCTTGCAGAGGTATCGCCCTCATCTCTGCCCCCATCTTCACATGGGGTCATCTCTCTGTGAGAGCGGGTGTCCGAATTTCCACTTTGTATTAGGTTACCAGTCATGTTGGATTAGGGGCCCGCTCTACTCCAGTGTGACCACATCTTAATTTGACTAATTAATTGCAGCTGCCAGGACTCCAGGTCCAGATAAGGTCACAGTCCAAGGTCCTGGGGGTTAGGGCTTCAACATCTGTATTGGGGGAAGGGGCGTGATTCCGTTCATAACAACTGGAATCACGGGTGTCTTTTTACATTTATTCCAAGATACTATAATCAATAATAATGTTAATAGGACCTTTTTGAAAAAAACTACATTTCCCTGTTGCTGGCATTTACAAAAATGATTGATTACGTATTGTAAGTTTATTTCAGATCCGGCTACATAATTATACTATATTAGTTCAAATGAATTTAGCTGATTATCTTGTATTTTCTACATACAAATAAGTAATGAAAATTGTATATATCTCTTTTAAATATTTACGTCTTTTTTTTTCCTGTTCTTGTTGGGATCTCGGGAACAATGTTGAGTATCTATATTTACAGGAGGTATACTGGTATTTTTTTTTGACAATAATAGAAGTGCTTCCAAAATGTCATCATTAAATATTAATATAATACTTTATGTCTATTTTGTGTGCTTTAAAAAATATTTACATTTCAGAATTTATATAGAGAGTGGAAACCTGTGTGTGGGGGTTCGGCTTCCAAACAGATGGCGTTCTAGGACCCAGCAAGGTCCTGGGCATTCCGCTGAGGCGTCTACATGTCAGCGTCTCTGGGTTAAGTGAGATTCTCCAGAGAACTGTCCCGTCTCTCCAGGCGGTGGGCACAGGAGCCTGCCCCAGCGTCTGGAGCCCAGCGGTCTCTCCCTGCCAGCTCACTCTCCTCTCTCACCCTGCCCGGCTGGGTCTGGGGTTCCACATTCAGTCTTGTCATTCTGCGTCTGCAGAGAATAAATCTCTGCCTCCTGCTGGGTGTAGTGGGGTGGCTGCATGGTCATATCCATGAGTACGATTAGAAAGTCATTTTCTTTTTTGTTCTATTCAATTTTACTATCAAGTGTGTTTCTGCCTTTGTAGAATTACATGCAAAACTTTCTTTTTCTTTTAATCCCCTGAAACATATTTTCAAATAATGTGGGAATTGACCCTGTCTTTGAGGTTGCTGTAGCCCGTAAACTATGTATTTTTATAGAGCCAGAACTCTGACATTTTCATCACTTCTGTAATGTTCCAATTCTTGAGGCAGTTTGTGTTTTATGAGAAAATAAATTCTATTGGGATTTCATAATTTATTGACATAAAATTGACATTTTAACCTCCTATAATTGGAAGCTTTCCATCCCTAAGGCTGATCCTCTCTCTTCCTTACTTGATCGGGTTTGCAAGACATTTGTGTCACTCGTGTAAGTGCTGGGGACGGGGAGGGTTGTTTCCAAAGAATCAGACTGTGGTTTCATGGACCTTATTTACTAGGTTGGTTTTTCACTTATTTAATGTTTCAAAAATGACTGTATTTCTTTTTCTTGTTTCTTTCCTTTTCTTTAGGCTAACTTTGCTCTTTTTTCTAGCTTCGTGAGTTAAGTACTTGGTTCAATTTTTTTCAATCTTACATGTTTCTGTTAAATGATTTCGGGTTATACATTTTCCTCCCAGTGCCACCTGACTCTACGGTCGGCTCTGGTAAGTCGTTCTGCCCTTCCTGTCCCTGTCGAAACACACTGCCTTTAGCTTGATTTCCTCTCCTATACAAAAGTCACTTAGAGTCTTGCACAAATCCAACCCTTTGGGGGAAAACTAAGCCAAGACTGCAGCTCCTCTGGGCTTTCTTCTCTTGCTTAAATCAGTTCAAGTCCAAACACTCCTAGAAGAGGAAATCAGGAACACAAAGAGAGCCATCAGGGTTGGACCAGGGTGCCCGATGCACAGGCACCGGGTGGAAGGCCGGAGCCAAAGCCAGGGCAAAGCCCCAGAGCCCTAGACAGTAGCTCTCAGCCCCCCAGTGGGGAAAAGCCATCCCTCTACAGCAGAATCGGAGGCTGTGGGGCAGGCCCAGGGCCGGCTGAGAGCAGAGCAGGTTGAGCAGGGCAGCCACCCCCTGCTTGCAGGGCCCACGGCGTGAGGGCCGCTGGAAAGGACAGACTGAGAACCATGCCTGGCTTCCTCCTCCTCACAAGAGGCCTTCCAGTCCAGATAGCACAGACAGCATCTGCAAATTGTTTAGAGCTGTTTGGGGCTACAGATCCTCTCCAGGGCGCTGCCAAAACTCTGGTATTCAAAAGTGTACTACAAAAGCAATTTAAGATTGATTTAGGAGCTAAACAATATTTTATGGGAAATGCAATCAAACTCTCTGTCTTCCCAACCGGTCTTTGCATCCTAACACCTCCTAAACCCTGGGATTTATGACCCTCCCTCCATCAACCCACTTGTTTATCATGGTGGCTACACTGCCACCAGCCGTTTCTTTATTTCTCCTCCTGGGTGGCTATCGTGAGATTCTAAGATTCTAAATGCCCAGACAGCCCTGTAGGTCTGAAAGTCACCCGGATCACAACCTTCAGGCCCCAGCCCACCCCACTCTACCCCATCTGTCTTGCAAACCCCCTCAGCCTATCAAATTTTACAACCAGTTCTTCACTCTTCTTAGTATCTGTCAGCCCAGGTTTCTAAACGATTTTACACAGCTGTGCAGCCAGACCAGAAGTCGGCAGTTGCGTATCTGCCTGCAGTAAACTTGGCTTGATTAAGTGTTGTCTTGGGTTGCTCCATTTAGGATTTCTACATCAGCTGGGGCTGACATTGCAGGCTTAGTAGACCCCTGATGGGCAGCCCAGGGCAGTAGGCCCAGTGTTGCATTTGCATACACTGGCGCTGGAGACCTTTAGACCAAGGAAACCTGAAACTCTCTGTTTGTAACAGGTGGGATCACAACTATGACTGTCAGGAAACCAGTTAGGAGTAATTCATGGGCTGTATCTGGTGGCACCTGGGCCTCTAAACGTGAGGAAATCTGACAGCTGCTGGAGCCAGTGCCTGCCCAGCTTGCCCCAGCACGCCCTTCCAGGGAGCCCAGGGACCTTGAGCACATCCGCCCCAGCAGGAGACTCCCAAGGAGGGACAACGGATAGGGGTCCAGGATGTGGAATCTGCCCAGGAGGAAAGGGGCCATCACCAGAGAACACAAAAACGCATTGCATCTGTATGCTAACGTTCCCGGCAGCATTGCTCACAACGGCCAAGAGGGGAAGCAACCTGTGTCCAACAAGGGATGGATGAATAAACGAAACGTGGTACAGCCACGCAATGGAATGCTATTCACCCTTAGAAAGGAAGGAAACTCTCACACATGTTGCAACGTGGATGAACCTGGAGGACATTATGCTAGTGAAATAAACTGATCACAAAAGGCAAATACTGTATAATTCCTCTCATACAAGGTACCCAGGGTAGTCAAATTCATAGAGACAGAAAATAGAATGGGGAGTAGTTGTTTAATGGGTGTAGAGTGCCGGATCCGCAAGATGAAAAAGCTCTGGAGATCTGTTTCGCAACAACGTGAATGTACCTAACATTACCGAACCGTATACTTAAAGATGGTTAAGATGGTAAATTTTATGTTGTGTGTTTTTTACTACAATAAAAAAAGAAAATACTCTGCAAATGTATGACATATATTACATTTGCCTTCAACAGTGCTTGAGGTCCCTTGGTTCTTAGAAATACAACCGCACACACCAAGAAGCCTGCCTTGCTAAGTCCAGCTGCTGGCAGTGGAGAATTCAGAGACTCAAAGCCCTCTCTGCGGCCATTTCCAAGTGTCTGTCCCCGAACTTTCAGGTGACAGTGATTCAAGAGCACTGGCCAGGGACTGGGGACCTCAGCTCTATCCCTAACAGGCCGTGGGGGTTTAGGCACATCAGCCCGAGGCTCAGCAGCCAGGAAGGGGAGAGCTGCAACAGGGAACCCCTAACTTCCAACTGAGCCCCAGTCTCTGTTTTCCTCCTGCTCCCCCATGAAAATGAAAATACCCGTAAGATGCTGGAGGTAAGGGTGGGAAGATGACGCTGCCTCCCAAGCCGAGGCATGGGCTTGGGTGTCCCCGTGGCGTGGCTAGGTGCCCTCAGTCACCTCCTTTCCTCTCCTCTAACTATGCGGGTCGAGCACTGAGCCAGACTGCTCTGGCATCTGCCAGGGAGCAGCAGCACAGAGCCATGAACTGAGCACAGGAAATGCCGGCTCTAAGCACCAGGCAGCACCCGCTCCACGTGTGCGGGCCAGGGGACAATTAGGCAGCAGACGTCCACAGCACAAGGGACATGGTCAGCCTCCTCACTTCACCTTTTCTCTTGCTGGGGACCCTGAAGGCACACAGACTAGGTTTAAATCCCAGCCCTGGTGCTCTGGCTGCCTATTGGGTAACAAAACACCCCAAAACGTAGTGTCTTAAAGTAACCACAACTTTTATTTTGTCCATGAATCTGCAATTTGGGCCACGCCCAGGAGGGACAGCTTGTCTCTGCTCTCTCAGCAGCAGCTGGGGTGGCTTGGAGGTGGGAGGGTCTGAAGGTCGCTCATTGTCCTGCTGCTGACACTGGCTGGGCTGGGACCTCGCTGCTGTGGCCTCTCCGTGTGGCCGCTGGGCTTCCTCCCAGCATGGCAGCGGGGACGCAAGAACAAGGGTCCCGAGAGAGAGTCAGGCAGAAGTCACACACTGTCATTCCACCACGAAAGCCAGCCCTGGTCCAGGGAGGAGGGCTAGACTGTCTCTGGATGGCAAGTGTTCGAGGCTCTGCAGACATGTCTTTTTTTTTTTTTTTCAGACGTGTCTTAAAACCACCACTCTTGCCCTACTACTCATTACTGTTTCTGGGCGCGTCTCTGCGTGTCTCGGTTTCCCCGTGTGCGGGGTCAACGTGGGGCTTACACGGCTGATGCAGCAAGGCTCTCAGCACGGTGCTCATCGCTCGGGGATATTTGGTGCTGGTCACACAACCCTGCAGATAGCGAGGTTGGTCAACATTATCATCATTTTGTCATACAAAAGAGGAAAGTGGAGCCCGGCGAGACGTTGAGTGTTCTCTACGTACAGAATGCTCATTAGGGAAAGGAACAAAACTAGAAAATACCTCCTGACCCAGCTGCAGGAGTTTCCTGAAGGCAGATAGAGGCTTTTGTCCTTTTTGCGGAGAAAACTACTGCCAAGAGGGAGACCAAAGCAGAGTCACAGCAGGAGTGCGTCACCCTGGAGCAGAGGATCTGAGCGGAGGGCGGGCGCCAGCCTGCGGGTTGGGAAATTCGAAGGAGCCAGTGCGAAGTGCTAAAGAGTCCTATTTTGCAACCTAGTATTACTACGTTTCGTTAATGATTTGCACAGCAGACAATGGCCCCGCGTCCCCTGAGGATTTGGGGAAGGCCAGATAGTGTGATCCAGCCCTGAACTTACAGACAGGAATCTAGGACAAAAGCAGCCCTTGTGCCACCCTTCAGCTCAGGCCCTGCTGGTTCCGTGTGCCCGTGCTGGTCCCACAATGCCCACTGTTGCCTCTTAGGCCTGCGGGGACCACCCAGCACAGCTTTCTCCCTGTGAGAATTTGCAAACCCCCTCTGAGGAGCATGGCTCTAGAAAACACCTAGAGACAGGACAGCCGACAAAGCCCAGCATGGCGGCCTCAGCCGCATGCCCCGGCATGTGGCCTCAGAGTGGTCTCGGGGCCCCCACCTTCAGTGGGGGTGCAGCCCTGGCACCCCTGGGGCAGTGGGGTGGAGGAGATTGGGATAGCTCTGGAGGCTTTGCCCAGTGACTCACCCGAGGTCCTGGCGTCTCCTGAGGACGCCTCCCCACCTGTCAGCCGCCACCCTGAGCTCCTCAGCTGAAGGGAGGTCTTGGGGGAGAGCCAGTCACCTTCACTGAAGGAGGGGCAAGCTCAGCCATGTGCTGACCACATTCTTTCTGGCTTCTCTGGGTCCCCAAAAGAATTGCCCATGACACTTCCCTGGGCCAGATGCCTGTCCTTAGAGGCCTTCCTGGGTCCAGGTCCTAACCCACTCTTGTGTTGTACATGTGCTCTTTGGGAGGGAATAATGAATTAATGATTCATAATTTGGGTCGGCTAAACCATCCAATCAGCCAGTAGGGGCCAGTGCATTCCCCACAGGGTCTCTGCAGTGCACCCCACCCAGATGCTCTTCTGACTGTGAACTTCTTACCCTTCACAAGGAGCAGCCCATGTCCTGCCCCCACTTGGGAGGACCTCTGTGCCTGCCTCCCCAACGGGGTTCAGCAGACATGGCCGTATGTCCCTGCCACGGCATTGACCTAGCTCACTGTCTGCAGACGCTTGCGCTGAGAGACCAGCTGCCATGCCGCGGGGAGCCCAGGACCCACTGGGCACCTAGGGAGGACTCCTGGGCCACACCCTGGCCGAGCACCCAGCTGCAGCCAGCACCAACATGCCGGCCATGGGAGTGCGCTACCTGGGCAGTGAGGCCTTGTGGAGCCTCCACAGCTACTGCCACAGGTCCAGGGAGGCACCATCCCCGAAGAAATGGGCCAAAGAAGCATTGGCTTCCTGCCCCCATAAACTGCAGGAGAGGGGTCTCCACAGGGGCCGGGGTCCTCCTCACGGCTTGGTCCCTATGCTGGGCAGTTTCTGAAGTGGCTCCCAATGATTCCTACCTCCTGGAATTCACATCCTTCCCCGTGTATATGCATATGTGTGAATTCACATCCTTCCCCGTGTATATGCAATATGTGTATATTTTGTGTGACTGAGTATGTGTCTATATGTGCGTACAAATGTGTGTGTGCATGTGGTGTGTAATGTGTGTATGTGTATATATACACATGTATCTGTATACGTGAGTAGGTATGTATGTGAGTATGTGTATGTGGGTATGTATGCATATGTGCACGTGTGCATGAGTGTGCTAGTATGTATATTTGTGTGTGTATAGGTGTGCAAGGATGCATATGTGCATGTTTGTATAAGTGTGTGTGTATGTATATGTATGGGTATGGGGTGTGTATGTGTGTATGTGTGTGAGAGTATATGCATATGAGAGCATTGTGGGTGTGTATGGGTGTATGATATGCAAGTATGCATGTATGTGTGAGTGCATGTGTATGTGTGTGTGTGTGCATGGGCACACAAGCTGGACCTTGCGATCTATTCCAATGGATAGAATATGACAAAGATGGCAGGACATCATTTCCATGGTCAGCCTGTAAAAGACTGAACTTGGCCTTCCTTTCACTCTCTCTTGCCTCCTTGGCTTGCTCATCTTGGTGAAGCAAGCTGTCGTGTTGGAGAACTTCACGTGGCAAGGAGCCGAAGCCCTCAGCACAGCAGCCTATGAAGATCGAATCCTGCTGGCAGCCACTCGAGTGAACCTGGAAGCAGATCCCTCCCTAGTCACACCCTGAGATGGCAGAGCTGCAGCCCACACCTTGACTGTAGCTTGCACCAGACCCTGAAGCAGCGAATCCAGCTAAGCTTCACTCGGATTCCTGGTCTATAGTATGTGTACATGCATGTGCATGTGTATGTGGTGTGCTTATGTGTGCATAAGTATGAGGATGTGTGCATGTGTGTATATGTGTACCAGTGTGTGCATGTGTGTGTGTATGTGTATATGTGCATGCGTGTGTATATGTAGGTGTATGCATGGTGTGTGTGCATGCATGTCTGTGTGTATATGTAGGTGTGTGTATGATGTGTATATGCATGTGTATTTGTGTGTATGTGTGTACATGTGTGTATATATGCAAGTATGTGCATGGGGTGTGTGTTCATACATGTGTATATGTGT
Organism: Propithecus coquereli; assembly: GCF_000956105.1. Lineage (NCBI taxonomy): Eukaryota > Metazoa > Chordata > Mammalia > Primates > Indriidae > Propithecus > Propithecus coquereli. Next base: position 1,429,946 of record NW_012149986.1, on the reverse strand, counting down.
GTATCTGTAGGTGTGTGCATGGGGGGTGTGCATGCACGTGTGTATGTGCTTGTATATATGTACATAGGTGTGCATGTGGGGTATATGTGCATGTGTGTATATGTGTGTATATGGGCGTGTGTGTATATTCAGGTGTGTGTGTGTATGTGCACGGGTGTGTGTGTACATATGTGTTTCATCTAGTGCCCCCCAACACACTAAGCAATGGCTGGGCCAGCAGGCACTCGCTGTGCCATGTGCTCTGCATTGAATCCTCACAAACAACACTCCCGGTTTACACATGAAGAACCCATGGCACAGGGAGGTGAAGTCCCTCGCCCCAGGCCATGGGGATGGCTACAGGGGTTTTGAGGTAACAGAGACCTGGGTTGAGATCCCTGGCCTGCCCAGGCCTGACCACACGGCTCAGCTTTCCTCTGTTCCTCTTCTGTAACGCGGCGGTAAACCGTTCACCTGCGGGACCTGTGGGGAATCCAAGTGCTCCTGTGCGGGGAGGAGCCTGCCTGGCGTCCTGCAGAGGGCAGGTGCCCCAAGACAGGGGACCTCCCCTTCCTCGTCCACCCCAGACACCAGGCCAGGCTTCTGGCAGCAGAGCTGATGCGTGGATTCACGTGATTTCTGAAGGGTGCACTCCTGGGTAACCCAAACGTGGGGAAAGTCACCAGAGGGAGTGGGGAGAGGCCAGGGTGAGCGTCCAGGAAGAGCCCAGCCTCGCCCAACCCCTCTGCCGTGCCTATCCACGTGACTTGCTGCTGCTGAGGCCGCTCCATCTGTGGTGCTGCCACGTGGCCCCCGCAGCTGAACATGACCACAGGCCCCCAGAGCACAGAGGGAAAGCGCAGCCCCCAGCCTGGTGCGCCCCCTCCGCAGGAAGGAAATAGCCCTGTCTGCACTGAGGACAGCCCCTTCCAGAAGCCTCCGTCCAACACCGTTACCCTGATCTTTCAGCCCAAGCATTTTATAGGAAATGTAATCCACATGGCATTGAGTTGCTGGGCCTGGCTCAGCTAAAGTTGTTTAGTAAGAAATGTTTTATGTCCACAGGGGCCTCGTTTCTTAGAAACAAGAAGTCGCTTTTAACCAAGAATAAACAAACGTGGCACCACAGGTTCAGATTTCCTTTTTAGACTCTTCTCTGGTGGCTCTTGACTGTTGAGATGAGATGAGCTCACATTGGACCTACCTGCCCAGGGGACCCCACCCGCTGCCCTTGTGCACGTGGGGTGCAGGCCCGGGCAGCAGCAGAGGCCGCAGGACTGGGCAGGCCCAACCACACCGAAGGCCCCTGATGGAGGTGCGGTACTTGGTGGCAACGCACCGTGATGGAGAAGGACGTCAGCTGTGAATCGTGGGCATGTCACTAACCTCCCCAAAGTCAGAGTCCACATCTAGCAAGGACCAAGGCCGACAGCCAACCGACAAGGCTGCTGTGAGAATCCAACCAGTCAGGGCCGCCTGTCTCGGCGTGACGCCCGGCAGAGAGCGCGTGCTTCGTAAAGGATGAGCAGTGTCACCACCAGAGCCATGCGGACGTCCGCCCACAGAGAGAACTGCAGGTGGGAGGGGCACTTTCACCTGGATTTTTTAATCCGCAGAGGCCAGCGCTGTTTCTGGCACATGGTGGGAACGTCTTTTACTCTGTGTTGAATGAAAAAAATGAATGAAGGTAATGGAGCAGTCTGTCTGTAAATATTTCACAGCAATCCCAGCTACTTAGCTTTCCTCCTTCCTCCATTAAAGTGCATTGCCTCGAAATTAATCAGATAGTTTATCCCCCTGTCAAAATGCCACAAGAAAGGTTTTCATTTTTTTTTTCCATATTAGCATGCGTGTTCCAGGTGCTGGGACCCAGCTGCGGTCATTCAGACAAGGTCCTTGCTGTCCTGGAGCTGCCCATCCAGCAGGGTGGGTGAGAAAATAAAGAAACGGAAACAATGATTTCAGGGGAGCCTGAAGTGGCAGGCCGTATTTTCCAAAGATAACTGAGCAACATCCCACGTGGCCTCGCCAGCCTGTCAGGGCATCTAATCTCCCTCACTCGCATCTGGGCTGGCCTCGGCTCAGCCAGGAGAACTTCCGGCCCTTCCCAGGCTCAGTTATTGGAGGCTTGCTGGAGGCTTACAGGTCCCTGTGAACACTTGGGACCAAGCCCTCGGGATGCTCCCTGGTGGGACCCAGCTGCCACACCGGGAGGAGCCCGAGCCGCCCAGAGAGGCTGAGCGGAGCAGGTTCACGTGGGCTCTGTCCCAGAGCCCAGCGCGAGCTGATACCCGACAGCCACCGTCTGCCGCCAGACATGTGGATGGGCACCATCCTGGACATCCCCGTGGTTTAATTTTCCATGTTACTCTTTCTTGGAACTTTTTATCGAAGTACATCCTACATACCGAAGCATGGACAGAGGGAACTCATTCCTGTAACATTCTTGCTTCCTTCCAGACACTTCTCCTCCCGGGCGGAGGCGCAGGCACGCGCTCAGTGTTAGTAGACACTGCGGAGCACGACAGCCCCCCGAGGGGCTGCACCACACGTACCCCTGCAGTGGGTGGGAGTGTGGTTGTCACCAACACTGGCCCCTGTCAGTTTTGTTTCTGCTTTTCTCTCCTTAGCCGGTGTGGTGGCTGTGTGTGATGAGACACCTTGCGGTTTCTCCCCGACAGCTAATGAAGTCGAGCGCCGTGTCGTGTGTGCCTGTGGACACTGGGTTTCCTTTTCCGAGCAGTGTCCATTTTGCTACTGACTTTTTTGTCTCTTCCTACTGATTTGTAAGAGTTCTTTATATATTTTGGATACAAGTCCCTTGTCAGATCTACGTATTGCAAATATCTCCTCCCATGCTGAGATTGCCTTTTTACTCTTGTGATGCTATTTTTTTTTTTTTTTTTTTTTTTGAGACAGTCTCACTTTTTTTGCCCGGGCTAGAGTGCCGTGGCGTCAGCCTAGCTCACAGCAACCTCAAACTCCTGGGCTCAAGCTATCCTTCTGCCTCAGCCTCCCAAGTAGCTGGGACTACAGGCATGCGCCACCATGCCCAGCTAATTTTTTCTATATATTTTT
>NW_012149986.1:1368839-1426839 GCF_000956105.1 Propithecus coquereli | reverse complement strand
CTCCCAAGTAGCTGGGACTACAGGCATGCGCCACCATGCCCAGCTAATTTTTTCTATATATTTTTAGTTGTCCGATTAATTTCTTTCTATTTTTTTTTTAAGCAGAGACAGGGTCTTGCTCTTGCTCAAGCTGGTTTCAAACTCCTGAGCTCAAACAATCCGCCCGCCTCGGCCTCCCAGAGTGCTAGGATTACAGGCATGAGCCACTGCGCCCGGCCTGTGATGCTATCTTCTGAGGAACGAAAATGCTTAATCTTAATAGAGTCCTAGTTATCAACATTTCCCCTTTTGGCACCTTTTGTGTCCTATTTAAGAAATGTCTGCCTACTCCAAAGTCATGAAAATTTTCTACTTTTTAAGCCTTATTATTATTGCCTTTCACACGTAGAACAGCAATTCATTCTGAGTTTGAAAGGAGATAGGAGTCAGGATAACTTATTTTCTATATGGATAAAAAAAATTTCCTCATTTATTGAGGGAAAAAAATTTCCCTCTGTGCCACACTGTCTTTTTGGGCAGAAATCGAGCAACTGTAGATGTCTGTTCCTAGACTCTGTGCTTCTTCTGTCACATGGATCTGCCCGTCTTTGTGCAAACGCCGCACTGCCTCACTCTCTCCGCCTTCCCGGCAGACCTGTCCTGCCAGCAGTGCGAGTCTTCCAGTTTTACTCTTCTTCAAGGTCACCTCTGGATTTCCCACATTTTAGAAACAGTTTGTTAGTCCTTACCAAAAACAAAAACAAAAAACACTGCTCTTTAAAAATTTCAATAGAGCTCTAATTTGTATGTCTCTTATTTTAAGTGAAGCAGAGCCTCATTTCATGTGCTTAAAAGCTAGTTCCTTGACTGAGAACTATTTATTAATATCTTTTCCTTCTTCGGGGCTATTGACCTTTTCGTCACTGATTCGTAGAGTTCTTATAAATGAAGGCAATGAGTTCCTTATACACAACTTGCAGATATTTTCCCAGTTTTTCATTTGTTTTTGATTTGGACTATGCTGTGTATTGCCCACGTTATTTTATTTTTGTGCGTGTCAATCTCTTTTAGGTTTTGTGTCTGTCTTACAAAGGCCTTCCTCACTCCGAGATTATCATTACAGCTATTTTAAAAACATGCAACTGTACTGAAAAGAGAATAGCTATTTTGCTAAAATAATGGAATTATGTGTGATTATTTTTTTTGTTACGTATTTCCTTTAGCATTGTTATGTGCTACCACATATGGTGATACTATTTTAAAATAAACACCATGGCCGAGCATGGTATCAGTGCTTCTGAAACATTCTGGAACCACATCGCCAGCAATGGCGTGGATCCTCCCTGCTTTGGTGACAACTGAGCCTCAAGACCCTTCGCCTACACAGGCCGCCCACGGAGGAGGCAAGTGTTCTTTCCTGTAGTTGGCTCCCAGCACCGGGCCCACGAACCCTAAACGCACCACTTTATCTCTCCAGGAAGCACCAGACAGCGCCTTGTGCTGACCCCACGCTCTCAGAAAAGCTCGGCCAGTGGAGCCACCTGGAAAGGGCCGTGAAGAAGGTGAGGCTCGCCTGGGATTGGAAGAAGGGGAGTGGGGGCTGGGATCAGGACACTGCTGGAGGCAACTGGGAACAAGACAACTTGAACCCAAAGCCCTGTTTCTCAGAAGTCCGCCAGGTCAACCCAGAACCAGAGTCACCCCTGAAGCGAGCAGCATAATCAGGAAATGGAGGTGGCAGGACATGCGGCCAGTCTGGCTCATGGCAAGTCCTTCGAGACCTGGGCCAACAACCTGAGTGGCCATCCTGGGTAGATGGCTTCACCAGCCTCCACTGCCTGGGGAACCATTTGGACGCCCAAATTGGCCAATCCAGATGAGTGGCCTCTGCCACAGGGCATCGGCAACCAGGCCTAGTCGTCCCCAGACAGAGTGCCCCATGCTCGCCCACACTGGGCACCGGGCAGCCACCACCCGCCGTGGGGACTGCTGCAGGGTCCAGCCCTCCAGCCCTGCCAGCACGGCATGGCCCGTCACAGCCCCTTGGGGACTCTCCCAACCTCTGCAGGGCCTCAGCACAGCAAAATTCTCAGGGTTTTTCGAAGAAATGCTCCTTCAGCCTTGCCTGGGGAAATTACGGCAGAGTGAGGGGTGGTGGAGGTGGGGCGCCACCTCCAAACATCTCTGCATTTTCTGCCCCTGACTTCACCGCAAGCCTCTCACCACTTCCTGCTGTTGTCAGCATCACAGAAAAGCCTCTCTAGCTTCAGCCATGGCTCCAGCGGAAACTCAGAAAGAAAGCAAGACGCTGGACAAGAGGCCACCACACTCTCCGAGCTGGCGTGCACTCCATTGCCAAACTCCCTATCTAAAAAGAATGAGCCTGTGGAAGCAGGCCGGGCACACAAAGGCCAACGGTGAGGATATCAAAGGGCCATCGGCCCAGGGCTCAAAGCCATCAGGTTGCTAGAAATACTCAGCACCCCCCACCTTTGGGAGCTCCTAGTAAAACTCAAGAATTCCCAGCCTCTGTCTTGCCTTCCAGCTGGCATGAAAAGCCTCCCAACCTTGGACAGTCCCTACAGCGAGCCAATGCGGAGAGTCAGTGTAAACTGTGGACGCCAAGTGTTGCCGCTTAGTTTACCTTGTATCGTCGGCAACGCTGGTTTCTAAAGTCCCTCTTCTGACAAAGGAGGCGAATCTCTTTATTTCCTAACCAGACAAATTCAATGAATTAACTTTTTTAAAAAAGTTCTCTTGTCCATTTAATGTGCGGTGCTACAGAATAATTGTGCCATATTGTACGTTGTGCTGTAGGGACCAAAAACAAGGTTATTTCCAGAGCCAGGAACTGTCATATTCTCACTGTCGATGAAGAGCCACCAGGTGGATTGCCACACACTCCCGCCCCTGTATTTTGTCTCCAAGAGAGACGAGAAAGAGCAACAGGTGGACACTCAGAACTTAACGTGGCAGTTCCCCTGGCACCGTGTGTGCAAATCGCCAGACGGAACTCTCTGGAGAGGGATGTGGGCACACCAGGACCCTGCCACCAATAAGGGAAACAGACGAAAAGGCGTATGGGCAAACACTTGAGAAAGTTGGAACACGAAGACACTTCGGCTCCAACTGAAGAAGACAGACATGCGTCCGCAGGAAACAGAGACTCGCAGCCACTGATGTTGCCCCGAAGGGCCGTGGCGAAGGCGGGCTGGAGTGGGGCTGGGGGAGGGGGCAGCAGGCTTTGGAACGGGACACAGCAGCGAGACCTGGCTGGAGACAAAAGGTAACGAGACGGCCTGAACCCAAATCACCGACTACAGGGGAGAGAAGACAGCGATAGGGTGAGATCAATGTGGGCGGCGCGTGGCCCATCACAAGCTCACAAACGGAGGGGAGGGAGCGTCAAACTCTAACAGAGGCTACTCTGGACACAGAACCAGTGGTGGCCCAGGGGCCTCTGTCCTGCTGGCACTGGCTTGTCCCTGGAAAGGAGAGGGAGAGTGTGGATTTGAGATTGTAGCCCTTGGCTTCTGTTGGGAGTGCATCTCTGAGCACAGGACGCGTCTACAGGGAAACGATACTGAATGTGCCTGTGACACACTCAGTGTCCGATCAGGACAGCCGGGGGCTCGGGCTGAGGAGTGCAAGCAGGTAAGTCACAAGCAAAGGACGTCCTGAGAATCCAGAGCCTGACACTGGAAACCAGCTGGAAACCTCCCATGAGCCCCGCGTGTGAGCACTGACCTCCTGTCATCCACACCGGAAAACCTGCCATAAAAGCTTTCCCAGGAGACATCCCCGATCTTATTCATTCAATCAGCCATGAACTAATGACACACCGACGTTTCTGCAAAGCCCTGCTGAGGCCGAACACACGGTATGGTTCCTAACATTAAAGAGTTTGCTATTAAGCGATAAGAATTGGTGTCAATGGAGTTAGAAAACAAGGCAGAACTTTCCCTGTTCCAGTTGACAGCCACAGTTCAGAACCTGGTGCTTGTCTCCGTGAAGAGGAGCATCCGTCAAAACTAGAGCCCTCCTATTCTGTGGCCTGTAAACCAGCAGCATCCTCAGGAGTCGGTTAGAAACGCAAATCCTTGGGCCCCACCCCAGATCTGCTGAGCCAGAACCCGCAAGCTCCCCAAAAGGCTAAGACACACCCCCATTTAGTCCCGAAGAAAAACGACCCAGGGGGACACCCAGGCTCCCTGGCCTGGGAAGGCAGCTAGGGGGTGTTAATTCTGGTCTTGCCACTTCCCGTCCCTGATAGCCAGGCATGGGCCTCACCTGTCCCCAGGAGCCTCCAGGCTGGGCTGCAGCCACTGACCTGGGCTGTGTCCACCAAGTCCTCCAGGGCTCTTCACAGAAGGACAGGAAGGCTTTCCTTCCGGAACCGCTCTGGAGCTTTTCCCCAACAAGGAGCTCAATTAAAAACCCTCTCGTCAAGGGAGCTGTGCTGGATGGAGGTGTGCGGATTGCTGTGGGCTCTCTCGGCATCTGCTCTCTCCTCGTGGCGGCCAGTGGCCACCAGGCTCACCAGCTTCTGAGTCAGCCCTGGGCTTGGCCGGGACTGGAGGGTCATGCAGCCCAGCATTCCAGCCCTGCGTCTGCCTGGGGAAGTGTCGGTGACTAAAAATGCAAAACAATGACAGGTCTGTGGTCCCAGGCAGCTATGTGGGTTACCCACGAGCGTGTGGTGCTGTTGCTGTATGTGCTCTGGGCAAAGAGGAGAGCAGGAGCTCCTTGGTCAGATCCCACGTGGCCCAGACCAGCAAGCTAGGAGTGGCAGAGTAGCAGGCACGGCCAACATGCCCGCCGTAGGGTGAGGGAGACAGCTCCTGATGCCCTGTGGAATTTGACAAAGGCAGCTTCAAATAAAACGTGTAATCTCAAAAGAATTTTCTTCAAGTTTGGGACCCTCGCCCCTGGCTGTCAATCTGCAAAGATTCCGAGGATTCAGACTAGGTTCTCTGACTGCCTCCCTTCACTCAATAACAGGGTCCAGATAGGCGGAATCCCGTAAACCTGGCAGGATTTCTGACCAGGGTGTTAAAATACGCTCCACCATCCTAAAAAGTGCTGTGTAAAAATACATGTCTTCCAAGTCCAACTAAACTTTATTCACCTCAGTGTCTAGGATCTGAGCCGTCAGTGTGCACGGGGCTGAGAACACGCTGCGGTGGCCCTCGCCGGCGCTCTGGAACCGTGGCTGCCCTGAGCAAACGCTTCAGTCAGCCTGCGTGTCTGCTGGCCTCCAGTCCCAAGGTGCAGTCCATGAAGAGCTGTGCCATGGTGGGGGGAGCCCATGACCAGCCTGATCAGAGTGGGTCCGTGGACACCAGCTCTTCTCTTGTAGTATCTCTGCAGTCACCAATACTGCAAGTGAATTTAGGGGCCCGGGGAGCTGCCTCCCGTCCACACCGAATGAGCCCCACAGACCGCCGGCCCTGCGTGGCAGAAACATTTCCCAGGGCATGTGATTAATAAGTACAGTAGCCACTATACGTTGAATGCCTAGAGCAGGTCAGACATTATTCTAGACTGTCACTGACATCAGTGGTTCTCAAAGTGTGTTCTCTGGGCCAGTAGCGTCACCTGGGAACCCGTAGAAAGGCATCCTCGGGGGCCCACCCCAGTGCTGCTGAATCAGGACCCACTGGGTGAGACCAGCTATCTGAGCTTTAGAAAGCTCCTAATGGTTGTGGTTTTTGCTAAAGTTCAAGGCCCACTGACCTCCATCATCCCATTTAATCCTCCGTACACTTCTGCGACTCAAGTGTGAGTGACCACAGCGCACAAACCGAGGATCAGAAAAGTCAAGAGTCTCAGCTCGGCTGCGTCAGTCAGGGCTCTCCAGAGAAAAAGAACCAACGAGGTATGTGTACAGAGAGAAAGAGCTCTTCATAAGGAATTGGCTCACGCAGTTACTGAGCTGGCAAGTCCAAATTCTGTATGGCAGCCGCAGGCTGGAGACCCTGGATGGCCGACATCCCAGTTTTAGAGCGAAGGCCGTCTGCTGCGGAACTGGGACAAGCTGAGGGCGCAGAGGGAGTCCGAAGCCATCCGCGGGAGAATTCTCTCCCCCAGTCAGTCTTTTGTTCTGTTCAGGTCTTCCATACTGCGGAGGGCAATCTGCTTTCCTCAAAGTCCCCTGATTTAAATGTTACCCTCACAAAACATCCAGAATAATGCTTGACGAAATATCTGGGTACCCCGTGGCCCAGCCAAGTCCACACAGCCCGCCAGCAGGGAAGTGGGGAGGTCAAGCTGGGCCTGGTGGCCTGGCGGTGGCCAATGGCACCACAACTCACCCAGGCTGGCGTCTCTCTGCCAGGTGGCTGTGGTGGTGAGGAAGGCACAGCTTCGTTGAAAGGCCCTGAGCGGTGCCGGAAGTGGAGCCTGAAGTCCAGTCTTCTGGACTGAACTATCAGGAGGATCCAGCGTACCGGGTTCTGAGTAAGCCTCAGTCTTACCCCCTATAAAATGGGCCTGCCCCAGCAGCGGCTTGAGGAACATGGAGTGTTGACCTCTTTCGTCAGCACCTAGGAAGTGGAGGTAAGCTCCTTTCCCGCCCAGTTCTCTGCACTGAATGCTCCCTTCAAGGCCAGAGGGCAGGGTAGACCAGAGAGGCGGCTGACTAGCTGGCACCTAGGGGGCTGATGGGGTGGACATCAGGTTCCCCAGAATTTAAAATGTAGCCGTGTTTTCAGGTCTTCTTTCAATAGGACCTAGACCTGGAGATGTCTAAGGATAGTGAGCTTGCCTCAGGGCTGCAGCCTGCCGAGGTCCCAGCACTGTCTGTAAAAGTGACAGAGACTGCAGGTCACACAGAAACCTACTAGGACTCAAGGTGCAAATGAACTAAAAGCTGGTGAATTTTTTTAAGTTAATTAATTTTTAATTAACTTAATTTTTCAGTGCCCTGTTGCAGTTGGTTATAAATTTAAATTAGCTTCGGCCAAGTCAAAAGACTTGCAGACAGTTTAACAATTTGGAAAAGGGATCAGAACGCTGAGCCACGTGGTGATCTGCCTCATTTACATGAATTCGCACGTCACCTCCCACAGCTCCCGCCCACTGCACCCCATGACCAGGAGTGTGGCTCCTAAGACTAAGTGGCAGGCTGTGTCCCTTGCATGACATGTCTGCAGGTTCTTAGGCTGATGGCGGTGATCACATCACAGCTTAAAAAAATGGACACAGAGGCAAAGACAAGACTTTGACGGATGCTGCGGGCTTTCTAGGGGCCGTCCTACAGCAGGGCCCCCCCAGGGCACAGCTGGCTCCACAGCCAGCCCCTGAGCCCCCTCTGGGGTCTTCCACCCCTCCATGCCCCCTCTTTAGACCCGGGTCAGCTCACTGGCTCCAGAACGCCTTACGTAAAAACGCCTTATTTCAAAGCCAGCCTTCACCCTATCCATCTGAGCCCCAACTTCCCGAAGACACTTACAAAGCTTTACTAAAATCAATCTACCACCAGAATCAAGCTTCACTAAAAACAGACGTCGACTGCTATATATTAGCCCTCAGTAGCCTCTTACTCAGAAAGCCCTTACGTCTTTTCACACCAGATCCACCTCCCCGCCTTCCCCTGCACTGCTCCAGCGGCCTAAGACCAGGCCTGCGCTCCACTTCTCTGTGACTGCCAGGCGCCCCGGTGGGGGGAGGCATGGGAGAGCCACAGGGCAGGAGAACATCCTAGAGCTTGTCTTCATCCTCTCGCCTTCTCTTATAAGTACGAAACGTGTGTTCACGAAAGGGTTTACTGAGGGCACTTGGTCCAGTGGATCCGGCAGGGCAGGGGCTGGACCCGGGCTCAGTGCCTCGGGCAGAGCCTCCAGCCAGGGCTCTTAGCGCTGGCCACTCTGTCCACGGCGCCCTCCCGTGCTCCTGTTCCGCTGAGCTGCGACGGCACGTCACATTCACTGCGGCACTCTCCGTGTTCGCCTTAACCTGGAGCGGACAGTGCGGCACCCAGGCTGAGAGCCGGGACCGCAGCTCCAGGCCGGCTGTGAGTCCCCTGCAGGAGCTCGCACCCTCCGCACGGCAGCTTCCCAAGCACTGCACGGGGCAACTTCTAGCTCCTACCTCGGAGGGCTGTCATGCCAATGAAATGCGCAGTGCTCAGCATAGTGTCACAGTTGGCACCCAGTGGCCGCGGTCGCTATCAAGACCGTTGTGTGGAAAAGTGTTTTCACAGTGCATCCGCACCGGGCTGTGGTGCGCGTGCCTGTCTGCACGCGCCGACTGATCACTCACAGCTGCCCCACATACCGCCGAGAGAGGCCCTGCTCCTTCGCCCCACAGAACTCCAGCTACGCCTCGGGGGGAAGGTCAAGGAACTACAGGCTGCGGATGCACCTTGTGGGGAGAGCAGCCCTGCCTGCCCCCAAGACCCACAGGAAAGGGCGTTCCAGCCCTCCCCTCCGTCAGGCGTCTGCATTAATGGGCAGCTTCCCCCAGACGTGAGGGCTCGGACGGTTCTTCGTCCCAGGTTGCCACTTGGCAGACCCCTCCACGCACAGCACACACACTTCTGTCTCCTGCGTCTGCACGGCCACCGGGAGGCCACCTGGAGAGAGGGGCGTGGTGGTGGTGTCGAGCCTGCTCCCTGCTTCTCTCCCCACACAGCCCCCATTCTGAGCGCCCACCCATCTCCAAAGCTTCCCTCTCTTGAGACGGAATCCCGGAGGCGTCAGCCCGGCCGCACCTTCTCCACCCGAGTCTGTTGCATGTTACCATCTCCGTCTTACTTAGCCTCACATCTTTTTTTCCAAGTTCCTACATCCTTCCCTTTGCTTAAATCCGAGCACCTTTTCTACTTACTTATCCCCTCAGCCTTTCTGTGTGGCCCTCCCTCCGTTAATTCTGGCGCACCGTCTTGTATCAACGCTATTTTTTTCAGCTGTGTTGACTACAAATCTCTGCTAAAGAAAAGGACCAAAGAATGCGAGTCCCGGAAGGAGGCCCGGTGGGCGCCTCGACGCCTTGTCTGGCGTGGTTTTCAACTTGCAGAGCTGGACGATAAGCTCCCCTAGACCCTGACTCTGACATTTCAGTCTTCCGTGTTTTAAGGATTAAAATGGCAGCATGGATAAACAGGTCTCCTGGAATTAAAGTTAATCATTCTTCAGTCAGTGTTCTGTGGAGAGTGTCAAACCTCAGTCTTTCCTCAGGGGAGTCTAGACCAGAAGGCACAACCGGTGTAGTGCTAGACACGATTTTACTGCACTCTCCAACGCGAGCGCCAGTGACGTCCATCCGTCCAGTTACAAACTCCCGGGGGCCCGGGTCCACCGGCACTGCATCCCCAGGGGCCCACTGTTCCCAAAGTGAAGGCTGAGTAAGTCATCATCCACTGCTGTGGTTAGTTTGTCTTTTTACAGAACTCTTTTGGGACTACAGCTTGTCACTTCACTGAGACCCCAGCGTCCAGGCCCAGGTCCTCACCTGGGGTGGCCCCACACAGCAGGAAGCACTCCCGAACCCGTGGGGCACCCCGCGGAATTAGGTGCTGCGTTTATAAATACCTGATGAGCCCGGCCAGCTTCAGAGGACAGTCCAAGAAGATTCGCAGACCAGCCGTAAACCCAGGCCTTGGCAGCGTCTTCTCGCAACGTTCTGTTTGGCTGATAGAGCCACAAAAGCAAAGAGGCATTAACCACCCAGAAGAGCAGACTGAGGTGCGGACGGCGCCTTCTCCAGACAGGACGAAAGTGGCCGCCTCAGCGCGGCTGCCGCCAGCACCAGGGAAAGGCCAAACCGGAGCACCCACAGAAAGCAGGAAAAGCCACCACGGGCCAAGGGCGAGTCCCCCTCGGCTGTTTGCAGCTTGTCAAATTCTGACCTGCCCAGGGACCGGAAGCTTCTAGAGACCTTTGAATTTTCCATAAGAGCCCAAAAACAGATTTGGCCTACATGGTCTTCATAAACTTCCGGGATCTGAATTTTATCTTTTGTTACTTTCTGCTTTCTTCACTACAGATAAAAATAATTTTCTCAGAAGTGGGGCAGTGTTTCTTAGCCTCCCCACAAACATCATCCGTGCCCTGAGTTACTTGAGATAGATTGTGTGCAGCCGATTTTGATGACTAAACGTCCTATAGACCTTCAGTTTCCTAGGGCTCAATTGTGAAAAATTTCTGACCCTTTGAGGCATGGAAAGAGATTTGCTGCTATAGTGTTTTGAAGAAGATTTTAAAAATCTTGGTGGGATGGGTGGATGGGTGGAAGGATGCAGGGATGGGGGATGGCAGGAGGGAGAGGAAAGAGAAAGGAGGGCAGGGGAGGGGAATTAGATAAGCTGATCGAATTCATGGTCGACCTTGGTTCGCTTTGACTCATCAGCCTCATGCAGTCAGCAACGCTTCCCTCCTGCAATCAGCACGCGGCCGACCCTGAACGCAGTTCTTAGAGTCGCTGCTTTCAGGACTCAGTGGTTTGCATTCACAAATCCTGTGGTTTTACACCTAGCTACAGAGGTCAATATTTACAGTGTGCTAGCAACACCACACACTAATGGGATTTCTACCAGTTAAATATCATATCACAGATAATCATAATTGTATCATTAACTTTCAGTACATCCTACAGGTCCAAAGGATATAAACCATGACAAAGGGTAGACCAGTAGGTCTTCAAAGAAAAAGAAATTAAGCAGAGTCTTACTGAAAGAGATTTTGCAACACAGAGCTTTAAAAATGTTTATACATGTTGGTCCTACAATCCCCTATCTAAGACTATATTGTAGGGAAATCACTAGGAATACTAAGATTTCTGTAAAAACAAAAAGTTCACTTCAGAATTTGTCATAGTAGCATATATTGGAACCACCCAAATATGCAATGTTAGGGAAATTATTATATAAGTTATGGTACATAAGGTGATGGAGTATAATAGAGTTATTTAAAGCCTCATTTTCATAGAAATGCAATGTGGTCAGTAATTGCTTATACTATAATCTATCATTTAAAAGAGAAAATGTCAAAAATATATACACAGTAATTATTTAAGAAATGTGACCATAATGAAATAGAAAACATGCCAATATAACTGTTATCTCTAGTTAGTAGAATTCTGAACAATTTTTACTTTGCCCTTTATACTTTTCTCTATTTTCTAGGTTTTCTACAGAGACATATTGGGGTTTTTTTTTAATCTTTACTTGTATCCAGGTAATACATCACCTGATAACCAAAAAGCCTGATGAGCTTATGATGAAATGCAAAGGTCCTGCCCCTGCCCGCTCCCCTCCCAGGGGGAATCCTGGAGTGTTTCCGGACTCAGTCGTTTGAGACTGCCTGTCACGCCCGCATCTGTCCTCACAAGCTACAGCAACGGACTGCAGCACTTGATTTTCCAGCTGAAAAATGAAAATTTTGCTAACTTCTCCTACCCTCTTTCCCCAATGTTTCATATTTATATTTATGATTTTAGTTATTTTATTGGTTATCTTTAGAACCTTAAAAGTATTATTAAATATCTGTTTCTTTTTCCATTAGTTTTTCAAATCATAATTCCTGACATCTAATTTTATAAGATGAAAATGGCAATGCTCCCACTCTCAGCTTTCCTACCTTTTTCTAAATGCCCCTTTTTCACTAATTTTTACTTTTGACCATTTTCACTTTAGTGACAAACAAGGAGTGTACACTCTGTTCATAAATTACTTCTAACGATGGAAAAGAAACAGCATTTATTTGTATTATGATAACTGTAAAATGTTGTTCACTTTTGCACTAAGTGGAGCTGCCTTAGCGGTGGGCTTCCTTCTCTACCTAACCGATCTCACACGCTCCGGGCCAGGGGCCATATTCTTGACCTTACCATCAAACAATTTCTCCTTTCCTATAGCTCTGTGTGGCTCTGTCTTTTCATGACACTTTTTAATTTGTCTCATATTTGTGCCCCAGCTCTCTCCGAGAGGTTATTGTTTTATCTTGTTTTTAGTTACCTGTTTTTTTTCTTGTGTCATTCTGCTTGATTATAGTCTCCAAAACATTCCAGGCACTGAATCACAGTTCTCTTCTGTCGGGTCCTTTTCCTTTCGACATCTCTCTCCCGGCCTTGTCACCGAGGGTCCTTCAGCGCAGAGTCCTGCTGAGCCTCATCTGGGAGGCGTGCGGCCCCAGGCGCCAGGAGGGCAGCTGCTCCCGGGGAAGCCCGGGGAAGGCGGTGCAGCAGCCCCTGAAACACTCCTGCCGCCCTGCACTGGAGGGACGACCCTGCCAGGTTACACATGAAGACCGGCGATGTGAGCACCCTTGCTGTGGTTTGATCGTTCGTCCCTCCGAAACGCGCGTTGAAACGTAATCCCCACTGTGGCAGTACTGAGAGGTGACTGGGTGGTGAGGGCTCTGCCTCCATGAACGGATTGATCCACTCGTGGATTAACAGGTTAATGGCGGAGTGGGTGAACGTGTCTCCACGGTGGCTTTATAAGAAGGAAAGCACGTTTGGCCCCTCGCACGTGACACCCTGCCAAGCGTGCCAGCAGGAAGGCCCTCAACAGACACAGCCCTCAACCTTGGACTTCTCAGCCTTTAGGACTGCAAGAAATAAACTCCTTTTCTTTATAAATTACCCAGTTTCTGGTATCGTGTTATAAGCAATGGAAAACAGACCGACACGGCCCCGGAGCTCACGCAGAGGTTCAGAGCCGTCTGGTTCCCAGGACTGTGCTCCAGCACACGTGTGGCTCCGACCCCCTCCTGGCAGGTCTCCGCAGGAGGTCGCAGTGGCCGGCCACTCGGCCTACGCCCACTCACCTCGATCATGTCAGTTAAGTCCTAAAGCAGGAACAAAAATTGCAGACCCGCAGGCCGGGCAGGTGGGCCCTCCAGCCTCCCCGGCGAGCTGGAAGGGAATGCGGAATGGGGCCTGGTGTCGCCTGTGTCCTTGGAACACTGACCCAAGAAACAGAATGCTCTGCAGGGGGGCACTGGGATTCCCACATCCGTCTCCTCATTTCATAAACGGATGGAAATGCGGTTTCCGCAGCCCTCCTGGGCCCCCTCAGCGGCCCTGGCGCTGGGCCCCCATTTGCCAGCCCAGCAAGTACCAGCAAGGGAATGAGCTTCGCCTCACCTGTGGGAAGAGGAGGCCAGAAGTGAACACGTGGGCTGCCCGGCTCTGACATCCGTGCCCGCCAGCAGACTCCCACAGATTGGGCACATAAGCTTGGATGAAGGAGCTCCCTGGGACCCACGCACAGGGAGAGGCGCCGCGGGCAGCAAGATACGGGCTGCACACCAGCTGCTCTGGCCCACGGGAGCTTCAGGCCTGGATTGTCCCTGGAGACTTACGCCTGTTAGGCAGCTGCCGGCCCTGTGCCCCTGCCTCCAGCAGCACTGGGTGTGGTCCTTGGGGTGGGCACAAGGCTCTGGAAGCTCATAACCCCAGTCTTGGAGGGAGGCCGGCTGAGGGCCATCTACTGACCACATCCCTGCACCTGGGCAGCAGGTCTTTCCTTGAAGGGGGTCTAGGGATGCATCCCAAGATCCACTGAAGCTTCTGGGAAGCTGCACATCGTCATCTTCATCATCATCATCACGGGAATAACTGTCCTTTTTCGGGTGGTTTCCAGGTGTCCTGCATGTGATATCTCATTTACCAAGTAAGAAACTAAGGCACAAGGAAACTGAGTGATTTGCCCACAATATTATCACCCGGAAGAGAGACGTTTTCCAGCACATCATGGACGTGGAGGAGAGGTTTAAGAAGAAAAGACTTCAATGGAATCTCTTGGGAGCTATCAGGGCACACAGTTCAGAACCACATTAGAGCACCGCTGGCTCTAACCTCAAACACCTGAGGATGCGGCTGAGCCCAGGGCCCCCAGAGAGGGCAGAGTGCGTGCTCAGGGGACTCTCTGGCATGGGTGGCACCAGAGTCATGGCCTCAGCGAGAAGCCCTGCAGAAGTGGCCCAAATTGGAAGTCCAAGCATAAATCAGTCAACGCCAAGGAAGGCAAGACCACAACAACTTTCTGCATCTTCGCCAACAGTCGCCTCATTTCTTTATGGCAAAAGGCAGAAAGGCGGGAACAGCAGGTCCGCTCCCTGGGGGTGGGAACCAGCAAGGGGCTGCAGCTAGAGGTGGGAGTGACCAGGCACTGTCACTGTTGGAGGGTCTGTCTGGGTGTCCCGCAAGAGGCTAAGTCAGCAGCCGGCCAGGTGTGAATTAACTGGAGTGAGTGGCCTGAGAAGGCGGGACAAGGAGCACTGTGATTATCTCACCAAAAAATGCAATGCTCTCGTGACCGGCATGGATCTCGGATGAGCAGAACATTGCACAGTCTTCTTTTCCCTACAAAGCAAGCGCTGGATCCACCACATCATGTAGGTGGGGATTTCCACCTCAGTAGTTCCTGGGGCTCTCCCAACCCTGCCCCAGAGTTTGTCCAAGTTGTCCAGCTTTATGCAGGGCCAAGCCATTGGAGAGCCTCCTCAGGGCTACATGGGAGCCGTGTGTCCCAGTGCACGTGCACCCCGCCCACCCCCGCCAGGTTCAATTCTCTGCCCAGATGGGCACAGCCCCTCTGAGGACACTGGAGGCAGGAGGTAGAGGAGTATCCGGACCCCATGCCCGCCAGACCCCCAGGCACCTCTGAGTGACAGGGCATGGTCCTGCTGGAGGGACACACAGAGAGCCTGCAGAGGCATCTTATGCCCAGCGGAGTCACCCATGCCATTCCTCTCTGCGGGTACAGGCTGGGGTGGAGGCACAAGACAAAGGCAAAGGCAGATGCACTCAACCCCCGGCAGACCCAGAGAGGACAAGGGATGCGCCCGACACTGTGCCTGCTCCCACCCTCAGAAGTCAGGTCAGATGAGGAAGATTTATTTTTGGTGCAGGGGATAAGGTGCAAAAGCATGTGCACGGCGTGCGTCTGCATTTGGTGTGGCATGAATGCATTATAGCCGTGACCAGCGAGAACTCAAAGCTGTCACTCAGGGCCTGCAAAGGGAGGCCTGGCCAGCTCCCACAGGGGACAGCAGCCAGCACTGTCTCCAGCCCCCTCGGAGGACCCCCAACCTGTGGCTTGGTTCACAGCATGGATTCATGGGCTGGCCACACCCATTCCGATCATCTTATGCTCCAGAAAGGTCTACTGAGCGCCATCCAGATACCCCAGCCCCGCAAACCTCCCAAGAGGAAGCAGTTGCTGGGCAGCCCTCAGGCCCCGGCTCCCTGCCAGAGCCAAGCTCCAGGCAGAGCTAATGGAACAGAATGTCAGCATTTCGCTTGTCTGCAGGGCTCAGAAGCCCGTGGATCTGGCCTCAATCAACAGTCCAGAAAATCTGCCCCTGGCGTTCACTGGACACCACCCTGTTCCTGCCAAAAGCACAGCGAGGGCTGCTGAGGTCCACAGCGGACCCGCCCGCCCAGGCTCGGTCTGTCTCCCAGGTCTCCCAGGCTCCGTCCAGCTGCCAACAGATATGCTGCACCCAGAGGACGAAACATTTTGCCTGAAGCTTTTATTATGCAATGACACTAAAAATTACCAAGTGAAAAACCCTTTTCTTCTTAAAAAAACAAATGCTATTGGAAACATCAAATGTTATGCTATTTCCTAGGCCTTATGTTCAAAACTTAATTTTCCTGGACAAAAATGCCAGGAAAATAACTTGCCTCTCCTGAAGAACTGCTCTGCCTTCTTTCTCAAATTAAGAACTGGCACTTTTTTAAAAAACCCTTGGCTGCTGAGAAATGAGAGTTAACTGTTAACTCCATGCCAGCACCCATCTCATCTCAGGTTCCTGATGTATTCGTTCTCTTTCCCACTTTTCTACTAAAGTCTGCCAATGTCCTTGATTTCATTTAACTTCTTGTGGGAGCATGCCAAGGCACCTGCCAGCCCTTTGGAACGAGGGGAGGAATTAGAAGTAAATCAGCGAAGAGGCACTTGTAAATAAGCAAGCATGGGCTTGGCACTTGTGTCCCATGATCTGAAGAAGCCTTGTTGAGAGCCGAGAGCTAGAAATGGCAGGAGAACAACTCCTGAGCCATCTATCTGAGAGGCTGTGGGCCGTCCAGAGGCATGTGGGGTGTCCCAGTCTGGAGCGGGAAGGGGAACATGGGGAGCACCAGGTGTTCCAATTATCTATTGCCGTGTAACAAATCGCCCCAAAACTTAGTGTCTTAAAACAAACACAATCATTTCATGGTCACTTCCAGTTCCCAGAAGGCTCACCTGGATGGCTCTGGCTCAGGGCCTTGTGCGGTGCAGTGGAACAGTGGCTGGAGCTGCTGGGGGCCGGCAGGCGTCTCCTCATGTGGCCACAGGCCTTTACGTGCTCTCCCCGCAGCGAGCGTGTGCTTCCCCACAGCGTGGTGGCTACAGGTGGCAGGACTCGCTGCATCCGGCTCAGGGCTCCAGCAAGCGCCTTCCAGCGGCAAACAAGGTGGCAGCTCCATCACCTTAGGAGTCAGGCACCGTCACTTCTGCTGGACACTGTATATCCACCAGTCCTGAAGGTGGGCCCGGGTTCCAGGGAGGAAGACAGACCTCACCACTCTGTGGGAGGGGTGCCAGAGAGCATGGGGTGTATCTAAAAGCTGCCACCCCGTAGCACACAGAAGTCAGCTGGCCCAACTCCAACTGAAAGGTAAATAGGGACACTGTAGGCGGACTTCATCTCCCACTGTCCAGGAGCTGGCGACAGACAGCCTCTGCTGCGCAGCACAGCGTGCGCCATGGAGAGGCCGTGCTGGAGGAGAACACCTGCTTCGCCGTGAGAACAGTCCCCCCGCCCAGCACGTGCCACTCAGACTCTCTCCCAGAGCCCTGCCAGCCCTCCCCTCGGGCCAAGCATATGCCTGAATCTGGCTGGAGTCACCGCACCACCAAGAGAAGGGCTGCCGGCCGGGCCCTGCTGCTGCCCGCACCTGCCAGGACCACGTGTGGCTCTTGCTTCCCTGGGAACAATTAGACACTGGAGTCTAATTGGCCTCTGGCTCTGAGGCTAAGAGACAGCACAATATGTGCTTTCTCATTAAAAAAAAAAAACAAAAATTATTTAAAAAAAGAAGTTGTGGGAGCTAAGTTCCTACTCTCTCTTGCCAAATTAGCTGGGAATAGTACCTTCAGATATTACATGGCTTTTGAGGACTTTGACATCTCGTGACAGATGAAGATGAATAAATGACTTCCAAATGCCACTTGGGCCTCACAGAAGACACTGTAGGAAAGAGGTGAGCCCAGGCCCCTCCTCCAGAGCCTGGCCAGGCCACTGCCCAGGCGGGCCGTGCTCTCCCTGGGGGTTGCCAAGGCCTCTGCTCTGGCCTCTGCCACCCTGGCCATCCCTGAGGCCCCTCTCTCAGCCTCCAAGGCCTGTGCCCCGAGGCGGCATGATGCCACAGGTCAAAAGGAGCCTGACTGTCCACACAGCCCAAGCCCAGGACTTTCCGGATGCTGGAGGCCTGCGGTGAGGACTCCGGCTCTCCCAGCTCTGAATCCCGCAGAACGGGAGGCAAAGCCCAGGAGCGATGCCAAACCAGAGTCGAGCTTTGCGCACTGCCTTCCCCAGGCATCGCTGCCCCCCAGGACCACCTCTGTGGATGACATTTGCTAATATGTGTTGCCAGATCAACTCTCCACTACCACCTGGGATGGAGGGAATTGGGAGGAAAACAGGTTATTTGGGCCACCCAGAGCAAGCCACATAGGAGTCAGTTGGGTAGAAGAGAACTTTCCGGGTGTGTGACTGTGTGCTGTAAGAACATGCTGTTTCTCTACCTTTAGCTTAATTTCGGTTTCTTTCTGCAGTTCTCTGAACACAGGTTGCTCACACCCACAGACGTGTGCTCATCCCGGCGTGCTGCGATCTGTGTGCTGGATGAAGAGTGCTTTGAACAGCACCGGTTTCTCCCAGACCTTTTTCTTGTGCTCAGCAGGAACAAGCAGGTGTGGCCACTGGGAGCCACGCATCGTTCTAAGCACCCACAGGCACCCAAACACCACAGTGGCGAGGCTGTTCCTGCTACTCATCCCCAGATGAGGACGCTGAAGCTCAGAGAGGGTAAGTAACTTCAGGACCCCGAATCAGCCCCACCCTCCCCGACTTTCTAGAACACTGCAATGTTTCTGAACTCTACCTTTTATGTGAGTTCCAGTTTTTTTGTTGTTTGTTTGTTTTGTTTTTTTTTATTGAGACAGAGTCTCACTGTGTTGCCTGGGCTAGAGTGCCGTGGCGTCATCCTAGCTCACAGCAACCTCCAACTCCTGGGCTCAAGGGATCCTCCTGCCTCAGCCTCCCGAGTAGCTGGGACTACAGGCATGCGCCACCATGCCCGGCTAATTTTTTCTATATATTTTTAGTTGTCTGATTAATTTCTTTCTATTTCTAGTAGAGATGGGGTCTCGCTCTTGCTCAGGCTGGTCTCAAACTCCTGAGCTCAAACAATCCGCCCGCCTCGGCCTCCCAAAGTGCTAGGATTACAGGCGTGAGCCACCGCACCCGGCCCCAGTTTTTATTTTTATATTGAGCATACAGACCCACTCCAGGGTTATTGGCACAAAATCAGAATTAGCACACGATCAAGCTCTCAGGTGGCACAAATAGTGTGGGACTGAGAGAAAGTTCGGATTCAGACGGACGACAAGGTGGGTGGAGTCCACCCACAGAGCAGCCCTTTTACTGTGAAGACACAGTCACTGAGAGGGCAGGTCCCTCCACTCGTCCTCTGGGCCACTATGGACGGGAAGCAGGTGCTCAGTCCCAGCCCTGCACCACCAGGGCCCCTTGCGCAGCAGGGGCAGGCATCCGTCCAGCCGGCCTCACCTGCCTCCCGGGACGCCGGCAGCCTGCACCTAACGACACGCCTCGGCCATGCTGTCCCCAGCAGCTGGGCCTTTGTGCTGGAGGCCCCTGTGCCCTGTGATCCGCAAAAGCCCCTGACCCCTGCTGCCCACCCCAGCCCAAGAGGCAGCTGCCAACACCCGGAGACCAGGCCCATTGCAGCCACCCGCCACCCTGATGCAGCTTGTCACCAAAGCCACCGGTCTGCAGAGCCCTGGCGAAGGACGTTTTCTACCTTGGCTCTTCCCATTCATGTTCTTTTTAAAATTAATTTATTTAAGTTGACAAGTGAAAATTGCATGTATTTATGGTGAACAGCATGACGTTTCGGTAGGTGTGTACACTGCAGACGGCTGAATCGAGCTATTTGACACATCCATCGCCTCACACGCTCAGCGCTCTTTCGCGGTGAGAACACAAAGTCTACTGTCCCCGCAATTCCCAAGTCTTCACTGTATTGTTACTAACTCCAGTCACCGTGATGTACAGTAGCTCCCTGGAGCTTGTTCCTCCTGTCCTTTGACCTGTGTGGCCCCGTTACCCACCCCTGCCCACCCCTGGAAACCACCCTTCTACTCTCCACTCCACCTGCAAGTGAGGTCACATGGCATTTGTCCCTCTGTGCCTGGTTATTTCACTTAATATAATGTCCTCCAGGTTCACCCAAGTTGTCAAAAATGACAGGCTTCCCTTCTTTTTTAAGGCTGAATAGTTGAAACGGACATGCAGCTCCTCCCAGCAGTTCGGCGGTATTTCAGCCAGAAAGGCGTTTCGGAGAGGCCGGGGTGGCGAGCAAACCCACACACGGTCTGCGCAATGTTCTCTGTGACATCGAAAGCCCAGCATTTGAAGTCTTCGAAAGAACTGAGATGACCTATCAACATTCCCCTGGCTTGTCTCAGTTCAGTAACAAACAGCTCCAACGTCTTTGCCCTGCGTCTCCTGTACTTGGCATTCGACCCCTCTCACCTTGGAAAGCCCCGTCCACGCTGCCTTCGCGCGGTGCCTGCACCAAGCCAGTGGGCTGTTGCCACCCCTGCTGCCAGGCATGCAGATTCCTGGCCTCTTGTTCTCCCTGCCTCTTCATAGATATGTAAAACTAGACACACACATGCACACACACACACACACACATAAAGCTAAGCTTTTTTGCATGAAGAGCTGTTGGGAATGCATCCAGCAAGCCATTTCATTGTCTGCACCCAAGGCCAGTCAAGGGCGTCATTTGTCATCGTCGCTCTTCTCAGCAGCCCTGCCTCTCTCACCTTCCTGCAGATGGAGCACATTCCTTGAGTTTGGACCCAGAGACAGACTGGTTCCCAGAGGAGGGGCAGAGCTTATGCACAGGACTTCAGATGTTCATTTCTACATAATCTCTTCCAAGGCAATGTCCTTAAGGCTCCTCCAGGTACCCCTGGGTGTCCCCCTCGGTCCCCAGGGTGATGGGCACAGGCACTAGTCATTGCCACTAGCATTAGCAGAATAACCGGCAGGCCTGCTCAAGTCTCCCCATTCCATCCTGTGTTTGGGAAACAATCCTGCTACATTTGACACTGTGTAAAACCACATACGGCGAGTGGTAGATTTTTAGGCAGCCC
Organism: Propithecus coquereli; assembly: GCF_000956105.1. NCBI lineage: Eukaryota > Metazoa > Chordata > Mammalia > Primates > Indriidae > Propithecus > Propithecus coquereli. Next base: position 1,406,456 of record NW_012149986.1, on the reverse strand, counting down.
TGTGCATTCTGAACAAGCAAAGATGGTTCATATATGCTCAGAAGTCCTGAAAGGAACTGATTGAAATACAACTGCTAAACGAACATAGTCCTTCCTTTAAATTTTGAACACAGGGCTGTAAGGGCTGCTTGCAGCCCCACCGGTGGGGCCCTGTGGAGTGGGGTTCATGGGAGCTGTGGGAAACTCTGGGATCTGCGCCATCAGGATCCTGGCTCTAAGAAGACAGCCTCCTTCCTGCCACTGTCGCCTGAGGCATGTGCTTTCACCCTGTGCCCTCACTCTGCAAACTCTGTGGTTCCACTCCTTGGCCCTGGCTGGTAGAGGGGGTTGGAATAGAATAGGGGGGTTAAAATAACACCCGTCTCTCAACATTGGGGTGGCCATGTTGTCTCCTAAAGCCACAGCCCAGCGCGTACCCCAGGCCTGATTCTGGCCCCCAGGACCACCGTGGCAGCAAGGTGCTTGTGCAGTGGCCACATCCATGCTCAACATAAGATCATATCTGGGTCATTGAGTACAACCTACCAGGCAGCCTTTGCAACCCTGAGTGCACACTCAAAACCCCTACAGTGACTTTATATAGCAAAATCATGCCCAGCTCCCACCTCACCCCATCCCCGGGGACTTTAACTTCGCTACTTGGTGATGGATGAAGCCCTAGTGACCTCTCCAGAGGGTATGAGTGTGTAGGCAGCAGACAGGGCTCAAAAAGCAAGAGCGTCAGCAGGACCTTAGTGGGAGAGGCATTAACTTTCTGCAGTGACACCACGGTGTCTCAGAGGGTGAAGACAGCAGCTCGTGGTCAGAAACAGCACCTTAGAGGCGCCTACCACCAGGGTGCAAAGGGACATCTCAGGGACGTGGCTTTCCTCCCTCTCCTTTGCTGGCTGAGCCCCTCACTCTTCCGCCTCTACAACCAGGTCAGCTTTGGGCTTCAGTCGCCTTGGCACAGGGAACCGTCCCTCCCTCCTGGTGACCTGACAGCCTCCCACAGCCACAGAGCAGAGACTCGGACCTATTCACCAAGTCGACTTCAGGGGGACACCCCATCCTTCAGGCTGGCGCAAGAGAGCACTCATGCCCAAAAAAGCAGCCCCGCCTCCTCCACACACTCCATGACAGCCAACATAAGCCCAGGTGGCAGGGATTGTCCCCATCACGGATGTACTGGGAGCTGACTAGAGTATCAGGCTCGGGCCTGAGCTGCTGGGCCGGGATCACTGGGTGAGGTGCTGGAAGCAGCAGACTGCCATGCGCACCTCTACCTGGGAGGGCGGCCAGAGTGACCACGCAGAAGGTCCGCGCCTCGATTGCCCCATTTTTCCTTTTGACATCCGTATTTTGACATAATTTCAGACTTAGAAAAAAGGTTGCAAAAATAATGCAAAGAATTATCATATAACCTTCACCAGATTTCCCAAATGTTAAGATTTACCACTTTGCTTTCTCTCCCTTCCTGCGTGCTTGGGCTCCCTCTCTCCCTCTCTCTCTCTCTCTCTCTCTGAAGATGTATACAGAGAGAGCTGTAATTTTTTTTCTGAACCACATGGGAGTCATTTGCAGACATGATGCCACTTTTCTCCTGAATAATTACTACATATTTCCTAAGAAAATCGGGGACAGTCTCTACACCACCACAGCACAAATCCTAAATCAGCACGAGTGCAACACTATTGTCCCATCAGTAGAACCCGGGCAGATTGTGCCAGTCGCTTCACCGCCGCCCTTTGAGGCAAAGCGGCCGAGTGTGCGCCCGGCCGGCCGGCGTGTCCCGCACGCCTCCCAGATGCCTGTCTTCCAGACCCCACGGGCTTGTCAGGTGTTCGCTCAATGTTAGGTCAGGTTATACATTTTTGTAAGGAATATTCCCAGAAGCAAGGCCTCGCCCTGTTCAGGGCACCGGTGCAAACCCATGAAGCTGCCTTGGGAACTGGCCAGGCACGTGGGAAGCTACTGAGGTGTGCCAGGTGCTGTTCCTGCTCAGTGGCTATTTCCATCCTTGCTTCGGCACTGCCTCTGACCCCTGCCTTCCTAACTGCCAGACTGCCAGCCCTGCATGCCCTCGTGGTTACGACCCTTCTCTTCACTCATGGGGAAGTGGTCCCGGGGTCCCCTCTAACTGGCCCAGCAGTGGCCAACAGCAAACAGCAAGCTGGGGAAGTCAGACGTCCTGCCAAGTGGTGACAACCCCGCCAGGAGCATTGTCTCCCCCTGCCTCCTGCTGCAGTCACCTTGTCACTTCATGACTATGAAGTGTATTAATCTAGCCCAGCACGTAAATTGATATCCGCACAGGCTGCAGCAAAGACCCCCCCTTGGAGCCCGCTAGAACTGCACCCTCTGAATTCACGGACATGGTGTCCCCACAGGTCACTTAGGGGCCAGGGCTTCTGCACCAGAGCAGTGGGCATGATTGTTATGTAAACAGAGCGCTGCGCCCGGGGTGGCTCACCCATCTGCTCTGCCGCACACTTCTTGCCTGCGCTAATCATTTTCCATCCTCTTAGGTGAAAACTTGGAAAATGTAAGGGGCTCTCAATCTCCTTTTCATTTGCAAACGAGCCATTTCAGCTGAGCATGGCCCCCTATTCTTCTCCAGCATTTGTGTTTGTGAAAGGACCCGTCTCAAATTTCTGGGGCAGGAGCAGCTGCTGCAGAGGCCTCTTTTCTCTTGGCCGCCCCCCACCCCCACCCCGCCCCCTCCCTGCTTTTGTCTCTGTCAAAGCCAGCACCCCCCTTTGACCCCCGGCCAACTCGGAGCCTCCTCCTTTGTCAGCCTCCCCAGACAACTTGCACCCTAAATCAAGCATTGTTTGGGCTCCTGAGGCCAGCACGTGCCCATATCCCCTAATCTTTTAATTTCATCCCAGGAAAAAGCAGCTGTTAGTGATACACGCAATGCACAGCTGTTGGCTGGGCCTGCTGCCTGCTCCGGAGAACAATGGGGAAGAAAGGACGCTTGCAGGGCTGCAGGAATATGTACATCTCCTCTCTTTCTTCTTCTCAGGGTTTTTTTTTTTTTCTTTTTGCAACAGTTGGCAGCACGTGCTGTGAGATGCTGCCCTCCCCCAGCGTCGTTTTGGTCACCACCGGTTCACTGCCCCACACGCCATTTGGTTTGCACTTGGGCTCATTTAAGAAGCAAACTTTCAGTTTCCAAGATCCCTGGCGCGTGGCATGATGCCTTTGCTACAAAAACGATCATCTGATAAATTACAGGGTGAGACCCAGACGGCAGACAGAGGCTTCTTACTCACTGGCGCGTGGCCACATGGGGCTGCTGAAGTCCCCCGTGCTGGCGTCCATGGGTGGAGGAGCTGTTTAGTGGCATGGAGGCCTTTGGGGACCTAGGCATGCACGACCAGAGCACAGAGGATGCCCTAGAAATACCCATTACCAAGGCCAACCAAGGTCAGCCTGGCACTGGAGAGGGGTCTCCACAAAGGCATTTGGGGGCACCTCATCTTTCCCTGCAGAGTGAGCCAGCAGGGCAATGGCAGCTGGATTTTCTGGGCCCCTTTGCTGGGCACACTGGTGCCCCAACAGCCTGAGCCATTGGGGAATGGTTCGGGAGACAGGACCGGCCTGCCCTGAGCTGCCAGTGTGCCCCAAGCCAGGCGAGTCACCTCCCCAGGCCTCGGAAAGCAAGGGGCCCCCACCTCAGAAAGCAAGGGGCTGGAGGGACTCTCTACAGCCCCCGCCCCATGGAACATTCTGCAATGACGGGAAGTTTCTCTCTCCGCACTGTTCAGTGCAGCCTCTGAGCACTGGAAATGCAGCTGGCGCAATTTAACCAACTTTTTAAAATTTCAATGAATTTAAATCAAGGTAGCCACTGTGGCTGGTGGCCGCTGTACTGGACAGCACAGCTCTACAGTACAGTTTTCAAATTCGAAATCACATGAGAAACAAAAAGTGCAGATACGGGGTCCTATTTCTGGGGTCTGATTTAACTGCTCAAGACAGCAGCCTGAGCATGGAGGTTTTTAAGGGGCCCCAGGTGGCTCTAATGGATGGCAAAGTCGGGGCCCCTGCCTTAGACAGCCTTCCAGTCCCGAATTTGGGCTCTGCAGAGACAGTGTGTTTGGAAGGCAAATGTCTAACTTAGCTATAAACATTCCCTGTTTCTGAAACACAGAGGATTTTTAAAAACAATTACCCGGCTGGGTGACTCCTCAGAGTCAGCTGCAGTCGGGCATCTCCGTACCCTGACATGTGTCCCTCTTCTGCCTGCCACGCCAGGGTTTCAGGACTATCCCTACCCAGAGGTGGCTCGTGCAGCCATGAGTTGGCATGGGCCCCTTTCCACCCACTTTGTCTCACCTGGTAGGTCACTGAAAAATGCCGGCAGAAACCCGACGCTCACCAGAGCACATGGCGAGCCGCACACCTGCCTCGTGGGCACCTGCTGGGCCTCCCAGGGGTGTGGGGCTGCTGCCTCTGGCGCTCCGGGCCACGGCAAAGCGTCGGACTCATTTGCATGCTGGACGCCTGCCACGTGCCTAGACTATGGCAGATCTGACACGGCATGTCATTGCTTTGAAGACCAGCCAATCTGGAGAAGGCTGCACCTCCAACAACAAAGCCACAGCCCGTCTGAGACGCGTGCTCAGGCCTTCCCGGGAGCAGGCGCACACATGTGCACACAGGGCCGGCACGGCTGCCGCAGTCTGTCTGCCACGAGTCAGGACTTCCTACAGGTCGCGGCTCTGCAGGGGCTGGGGAGTCAGCTCCCCTGACCCATGTTCCTGCAGCCCCCTGAAGACCCCGCCGTGCCCTGGGAAAGCTGGGATCCACCCACAGTTTTGTAAGTCAGAACCAAGCCCCACTAGTTTCTGTTCTTCAACATTTCCTTTTCAGACACAGGATCGCTCTATTTTTTTATCCATCTCTATAGCTAAGCAAAAGGAAATGAATGGCGACACATTGATAACTATCATGTGACGTTTCTTCCCAATGCTGGTAATTGCACACCAGAGCTGAGCTTGCAAACGCCCCCAGAAGCAGCGAATTATCTTTTCGCCAGATGCGGTACAAATAACTGGAGATCTTTTGCTGCCCTTCCCCCGCCCGAGTGAGTAACAACAAGGGCCAGTGCAAGGGGCCGACCAGCTTCGGATGAATCCTCTCCCCTGAGGATCCAGCCTTTAACTCCAGAAAGGGTTAAAAGTCAATGCAGCCACTGCTGCCCTGTCCCCTCTGCGCCTGCAGGGTGACGACTGGGTAATTGCAGTGCAGGAGCTGCCCACCAGGCCTGAGGCCAGCCGCCTCCAGCCCACCTCAGCCATCTGTCCAGGCCCCGGGACAACCATGCCCTCGACAGAGGTAGGGCTTGGAAAGACACAGAAGTGGGGCCACATGGTGACCCGGCCAGACCACCAAGGGAGGGAGAGGCATCCATAAAATATTGTGACACTTGAGGTCCAGCTAATGGCTGCAGCTGAAGGCCAGTGGCCTGCTCACGTCCCTGGGCACAGGCCTGCCTTCCTAGCACCCTCCCCACCGGAGTGACGTGCAGGGGCCCTTCAAGTTGGAGGAGCTGGAGGCTTTCCTCCCCAGCCAGGGCCTCGGGAAGGTAACAGGCAGGCATGCTTTAAGGCCACTAGCAAAGGACAATGGGAAGCTGAAAGGTAATCCCAGTGAATGGAAGACAGAAAGTGGGCTTGTGCCAGCAGCCGCAGGGTCAGCTCTCTATCCCAGACGGCAGATGGAGGGGCCTGGTTGCCTGGCAGATTCTGTGCTGCCTGCAGGCTGGGGGAGGGGAGCTGCGGGCTCCTCCCACCCGAAACGCTGCCCCAGTGCACTGATCAGGAGTGAGGGGGTGCTGTGTTTTCTGCACAGGGGTGTCAAGGCACCCACCATGTCCCTGCAGGAGCCCTCACTGACCAGGGCATCTCCACTCAGCCAAGGTGCCCTGAGCCCTGTCCAGCCGCCCTCCCCAGTCTGAGCACTCTGACCACGGGGAATGGAAGTGCCTGAGGAGGGGTCACATGCCCCTCATCCCTCTGTCCTCTGTCATTGCCTCAGCACAAGCAGCTTCTCACTCTGCAGAATGGCTTCCATGTGCGTGTGTGCACTGAGGCTGCGGCTGGCCATGGGGTGTGGACACTGGAGCACATGCACACTGACAGAAGGACTTCCTCGCAGGGTGCACACCGGGGGATGTGCACACTGGGGGATGTACACCTGGGGGGATGTGCACCTGGGGGAGCGTGCACACTGGGGGGATGTTCACACTCGAGGGCATGCACACTGGGGGGCACGCACACACTGGGGGTGTAAATGCTGGGGACGTGCACACTGGGGGCTGTGTACCTAGGGATGTGCACACTGGGGCCATGCATGCCAGGGGGATGTGTAGACCGGGTACAGGAGCACTCAGGTGAACCCAGCTGGGATGTGCACACTGGCCTAGGCACCTACACTCCTTTGACACCCACGGAGCTAGGGCATCAGCACTCAGCAGACCTTGCCCACCCTCCACGGAAAGGCGCACCTCAAACCTGTGTGCGTGGAGAGCGCCCTCAGCTGTGGGGTGGCACAAGAGCCTCAGCAGGGAGGCTGGGGTGCCCTGTCCTCCTCTCCGCCTGCTTCGACTCTCCATTATCTCTTTCTACCCCTGCTGCCGGATGGTGCCAGCAGAATCTTGTGCTTTTGAGAACTGCAGTGTGTCTGTTTGCACAGTTGAGTTTTCCTTCTGCCGCAGCCCCTTCAGAAACAAGTGAACACAGCTCGGGGCGTGCTCACAGCTGAGCTTCACGGCCAGACTCCACACCAGGTGCATTTTGCCCTTCTGCCTCTGAGCAGGCAGCCCTCAGCCACGGCTGCTCACCATCTTCTACCTCCTCTGTGCTGGAAAAACAATACTTCAAGAAAGCGTGTCTGTGAGTGTTCTGATTGTAATTCGGCCTATCGCTTAACAAGCAGCCATAGAGAAAGTGCAGGTGCTGGGCACACGCTGGGGCTGCCACAAAGGATGCACGAGAATTGGCTGTGTCCTTCTGGGTAAGATTAAACAACCATGATTGCATCCAGGAGTCTCTTTATAACTCATTGATCCAGTAGAGCTCGCCCCTGGGTGCACGCAGCAATATAACCATGAACGTTGGGGGCAGCTTCTTGACAGAAATGCAACGCTGGAAGCAGCCTCCTTCTGTTCCTTCTCCCTTGCTCCCTCCAGCAAAGCAGCAGGAAGCAGAGCCCTTTGTGCTGCATCCGTATGGTGCCTTCAAGAGCCACCACATGCTGCAGACAGAGCCACATGGACTCTGCCCACACTGGCCATCACCAAACTCTACCCGAAACGTTGTCTTCTAGATTTCCCTCTCTGAACTCTGAGCATTAAAGTAGTACAAATTCTTTTAAGAAAAAATATAATGGCACACAGAATAGTTTTAAAATCAATTTCTTGGCCATGGTAGTAACCTTTCCAACCTTTAGAGGAATTCTCTTTCTGAATTAGTTTTCTAGGACTGCTGTAACAGAGAACCACACACTGGGTGGCTTAAGCAAAAGAAGCTTATTCTGGAGGCCAGAAGTCTGAGATGGCATCGGCAGGGTTGGTTCCTTCCGAGGCTGTGAGGCAGAATCTGTTCCAGGCCTCTCTCTTCGCTCTAGTAGTTTGCTGGCTAGTTTTTATTCTCCTAAGCTTGTAGATCTCTGTCTTCATCTTCAAATAGCGTTCTCCCTGTGCACCTTCTACCTCTAATTTCTGTCTCCTATCCGTCTCCAAATTTCCCCCTTTTTATAAGGGCACCAAAACCATTCAGATAGGATTAAGGCCCACCCTAATGACCTCATTTTAACTTGATTATATCTGTAAAGATCCCAAATCCAAATAAGTGTACAAAGAGTTGTCATCAGCATAACCATCATTACCACCACCACCATCACCATCATCACCACGGCCACAATCATCACCATCACCACCATCATCACCATCACCACCATCATCACCATCACCACCCATCACCATCATCACCATCATCACCACCATCACCACAATCACTGCCACCATCATCACCATCACCACCATCACCATCATCACCACGACCACAATCACCATCATCACCATCACCACCACCACCACCACCCTCATCACCACCACCATCATCGTCATCACCACCACCACAATCACCACCATCACCACCATCATCACCACCACCAACATCATTGCCACCACTACCACCACCACCATCCCCATCACCATCGTCACCATCACTATATCTAAACTTAACACTGATCCCATGTCAGGTGCCATTGTAAGTGCTTTTTGTCTACATTAGTTCACTTGCTTACAGCCTCTGATACATTGTACAGATGAGGACCCTGTGGTACAGAGGGCCACTCGGGCAGGGCCAGGGAGCAGGATTTGGATCCCGGCAGCAATGCTTTGGGATCTGTGCTTTTCAGAGAATATGCAGATGGGCGTTGTTGGCCAGCAAAAGCCTAGAAACAACCCGGATAATTCCTGCAAGTGAGCACTGTGAAATGACTGACCGTAGGCGTGTGTCTCAGCATGGACACGTCTCATAAGCAGAAAAAAGCAAGTCATAGAATTTACAGTGTGACTTTGTTTATAAAAGTCCCAAAACAGGCAAAATTTAGCCATCTATTGCTTGGCAACTCATACATGCACAGCAAAACTTTAAGGGAGACCAGGTGACTATTACAGCGGTTATTGCGGTGAAAGTGGGAAAACCAAGACCAATGCTGCGGGACCATGCAGAGGTCTGGGTAACGCGCCAGCTGCTAACCTGCATGTGCTTCATTCATTATTGCCATTGCGTATGTACATGTAAGTTATAGAAACTCTTCTGTGGGTATAGTACATTTCAGAATTATTTTTTGAATCTACAACTAGGAAAAAACAACCAGAAGGGATGATGGGGTGTCTCTGGAATCTGCTCGGCCAGGGCATCCTGCCCGCAACAGTGTGCCCTCCACGTTTCTCCATGGCCAGAACGGGCGTCATAAAGCCAGAGCTTTCCCTACAGCTCTGAGCCACCGAGACGACTTTCTGACCAGGAGGCACCTCTGTCTCCTCAGGATGGGTGAGGCCATCTACATGGTGAGTACAAATATTAGTCTTAGCAAAAATTTCACATTTCATTATTTCTGTTTAGATTAATTTCAAGCTAACTCTCGGGCCCTGCCTGTCATCTGGGCAGATAGGAAACCCAATCTCAGACGCAGGACAGCCTCGAGCAGCTCCAAATCTGGGTGGCTTCTCCCGGGACCCTGAATGGGACGATGGACCCCCTGCAGCCCCTCCACCTCCCCGCTCAGGAGGCAGGGAGAGCAGACACCCCACGCCGGGCCCAGTGTCCCTGGTGACATGACATTGTAGAGCCCTCCCGCTGTGGTCTCCTCACCTCCCTGGGCCCCGCTGTGGAGGGCAGCCTCCCCTTCCTGCCTTCCCCCTCGAGGACACCCCTGTCACTGAGCACAGGTGGATTGCCTCAGCCCCAGCCTCTGCTGAGACCAGGAAAACAAAGTCTGGGGCCACCAGGGGCAAAGGGAGATGTGACATGGAACGAATGGGCCACCCCTCTTACCCCAGAGCAGCGGCCCGGCTGAGCTGAGGGGTCCCAAGCACTTGGTGCAGAACCAAGCCTGGGTTACCTCTGATCAACACCCTGGCTGACACCCCGTCCTGCCTCCACCCTGCCTCCCGGGTTCCAGATTATCCGAGGGTGATTCGTCGGCTCCTTGCTCCCCATCCCTGACTGAGAGGGGCCGGTGTTCCCCTCGTGCCCATCTCCCTCCTCACCCAAGCTTCCTCCCCTCCCCCCAGACCCCTTCCCAGTTGCATTCACCTCCCGTCTTCCCTGTCCTTAGCTACTGAGCATTTGCAGCCAGGGTGTCAGGTGGGGGCTGCAGCCTTGGAGAGGAGAGCTCAGTGCGTGGCCTCCCTGCCCCCGACCCAGCCCCGCCCGAGGGCAGAAGGCCCATCTGCTGCGAGCAGAGCCCAGCCCTACAGGGCAGCAGCTGGGCAAGGAGGGGCTCTGCTAGGGGTGACTTTTGACCTCGCCACCGTCCTAAGGCCCAGACCGTGCACGCACGCGTGTGCACACACACACACACACACACACACACACACACAGTGTGCTAACAAAGCCAGGGTCTGACTTTCGAGTCTAGTTGGGTCAACCGGGTTTGTTTACCTTTGCAGGTCTGCAATTTCTAACCAGTCATTTGAAACTCAATAAACTCTGCGAACCGACCATGGTTTCATAACTCATCTGCAAGCAGAGTTTAACCTGAATGCTCTGAGGCTTTATTTACCTGACTTAGTTTCACTATGAAACATTAACCCATTTGCTTCCAGGGCACCCCCACCCTTTCCAGGGTGGTTTGGGGTGTGTGGTACGTGCACAGTCCAAAACTCCCAGGTCCAAACCTGTTTGGCTCCAAGTTTGCCGAGGAAGGACCACAGCCCGTGTGCACAGAAAGTGGTTCAGCACCATCCTCAAGGAAGGCTGAGGCTCAGCACGGCCCCAGTGCCAGGCCACCATCACCAGGGTATGTTTGTCACTGGATGGGTATGGGGAGCTACAAACACACACAAGGAATACAAGTCTCACTCGTTCCCACCTCTCTCACATGGGCTCTTTAAAAGATATGGAAGCCTCCGAACACCTCTCCGTGCCAGAGCCAGGGCCTGTGAATCCCTCTGACTCACTGCCGCAAAGGGCTGCCGGGAGCCTGTCCATCCTCTTCCTACCCCTCTGATGGCCCTTCTACATGCACACACCCCCCACGCAGCACAGACACGCCCTTGAACACACAGGCACACAACACACATACATGTGTGCGCACACACACAAAGCGTGCACACACACATGAGGACATACACACATGCACCCTCTGTATCAGAAGTTTTCTCAGGACTCTGTAGCAAGCAGCTGCAGCATGTACTCATGTTTTTCAACTCAGAATAATCCAGAAGGTGAACATGGTGTGACCATAGCCTGGTGTCTCCCCCAGTGTTCACCAAGCCCCTCAGAATTTACGTAACCAAAGGCATGTTGTCCAGGGAGGGCCCTTCGCTTACTTCCAGGATTGTGTTTCAAATAGCTGTGCACCCCTGTTCTATAACAGGATTGTTCTCAAAGCTCCTTTCAGAACCCACACAGAGCCCCAGCTCGTTGCACACCTGTCGTGAGGAAATTGCAGGAGTGGCCGAGGTGAATGATTGCTTAGATCGGCCGCTCCTCAATGCACATCAAAGCCTTCGGCTCTCAAAGGGGATCCCCAGACCAAAGGAGGCCCCTGCACAGCAAGGTGACAGCCATGGAGGGCACCTCCGTGAGAAGGTGAAAGGGCACCCTCCTGGGGGGGGGGGGTGCTTCAGGTAAAGAGAATGAGAGTTCTCCCTGTGACATTCACAGAGGCCTCAGCACGTGTTGACACCTACTCCGCACGGACAGGTTCCGGGATCCTCAGCGAGTGGCGCTGAGCTCCTTCCTGTTTTCCTCCCACAGCACTGAGAAGAACCCCAGGACTCAACCCCGGTCTCGGGATCCATGGGCCTTTCGGATGCCTGCCCGGCAGTGCCAGCCTCCCTTCCCATTCCCCATCCCACCCTCTTATCTCCTGTGTCAACACGCATTTCCCAGCACGACCGAGAGTCCCAAAAGCAAACACTCAGCCACCTCCGGGAACTTGCTGGGTGTGAGGCTCTGCGGGGAGCAGGTGGCTTGGCCAGGGCAGGCCGGGCAACAAACCTTCCACGCAGGCCCGACGGCAGGAGGGGCACAGCCAGAGCTCGCTCGCCTCGGGGGTCGGGCCAGGCCCCCGCAAGGCAGGACAGCAGGGGTGCGGCCGGCCTGACGCTGGCCACTTTCCAAAGGCCCAGCTGGCGCGGCTCCATGGAGGGAGGCCGAGCGGCAGGTCCGTTTCCGCCAGCAATGCGTGTGTGAAAGCTTGAGTGAAACAGCCCCTTGTGAGAGCAAGTAAGGGTAACCCTCCGGGTACCATCCTGAGATGAAATTCTGGGATACTGTAACACGATAGGTCGATGACATTAGAGAGAGATAGATAGGTGACAGATTTTGATAGATCATATATGTCATGCCTTAATGGTGATCATAAAAGAAAACTGAAAGAAAAGAGTTTACAGTAGCATCTATTTTGGTAGTAGTTGTTTAGACACAGCTATCCTACACGCCAAATCAAGTCCTCAGTTACGTGCATTAAGCAAAGCTTCTGAGGATGCAGCCAGACAGCGGGCACCACTCTGGCGATTCCGGTGCCGTGCCTGGCGTTCGCTGGGGCTGTGGTTTCCTGAAATTATGAACAACACTTGACAAAACCTGAAGCAAAACAAAGCCTAGATCCTCCCTCAATATATGCCACAGCTGCTTTTCTGAGAAATTCAGCGTCTATTAGAGCCGTAGGAGAAAGGCACAGTGTTGACGGAACACAGGAATGGGACCAGAACAGACCCCAAAACACAGATCTGTCAGCCACATGAGCAGCTGATGGGATGATGATAGCCACAGTGCCATCCATTTGTGCGGGGCTCTCTCCATTTGGGGGAACCTCGGCATACCCAGCCCTGACCACAAAATGCCAGTAGTGCCACAGTCATTGTTTTAACGAAAATTGCCCCCACAAATGTTCATCCTGCCCCTCTGAAACCCACTCCCACTGCAAGTGCTGGCGCCAAGAGCACAGCCCAGCCCTGCCGGACGGGAGGCAGGCACCCCGCCCTTGCCCCATCCACACCCATCATGATACCCTAAGCTCCATCCTCAGTGGCCCGAGTCGCTGGCACAGAGCCTCTTGCGGGCTCTCCGTGTCACTCACAAAAGGTCAGCCCCGCTGTGGGTGCCTGGGGGTCCGAGCGAGTTAGCCTCTGCTTCCGACACACCAGCCTCTCACGGCCAGCAGCATGGGCCCCGGGCCAGCTCGGGAGTACTGCAGAGTCCCTGCCTATTGGCCAAGGACCAGGAAATGACCCATCAGCCCTACGTACATGTGTGCTGGATTCTACAGGGCTGTACTTCAGTGCCGGGGTTCTGAGCCAGGAGGCCTCCCCGCCCCTCACCACCTCAGCCCTGCTCCTCAGGGCACCTTCATTTCTCACATCCTGCCGTGTTGCTCAGTGTGGAGCACCTTTGAGGCCCCCTGGAATTCCAGGACGTGAGGATGCAAGCGGGATAAGTCCCCCTGCCCTGGGGGGAAGAAACTAACCCACTTTTGCTGCCTTCCTGGGTCCTCTGTCCCCAGACCCTGAGAATGAAGACGGCAGCTGTTCAGGAGAGTGAGGGGAGCCATCAGGCGGAGACCCTTGTGGCTGTGGACAACTGAAGTCAGTATCTTTGTAAGCCAGGACTTGTGAGCCCCAGCCCTTGACCTGCTCGTGAGCTTAGTATTTAAAACAGGACCAGGAGGCTTTCGTGGACACTATAGATGAAGGTTTAAACTTTTTTAAAAGGGTAAGAACTTGTTCTAAAATTACTCTGTGGCGCTTGCAGGGCTCACTAACTCATCTGCCTGGACCCACTGTCTGCCGACAGCCATCCTCAACCGCAAGCAAACTCTTCTCCCCGCGCCCGTCTGGAATCCGGTTCACAGCCTTTCTAGGAGGGGAGGTGAGCGCGGCGCGGGTGAGGCGCCAGGTGACACAGGAGCTCAGAACTCCGAGAGCCCTCGGGCTGGTGGCCCCATGGACACCGCGGCACAGATGCCAGTGCAGGGCCTTCCCAGTCTCTGCCACAGGGAGGGACCGTTCCTGGGCCAGGTCCTTCTCTTTAGCCCCGGCTGGCTCCTGCCGTCTGGGCCTAAAGTGGCCTGGCAGGTTCTCCAGGTGGCAGGGGAGCTCGTGCAGGGTCGGGAACAGCTTGTTCCAAGCAGTGTCCTGGAGCCTGTGCTCACAATCCAGGCTCAGCATGCTGTGGGAACCTGGCAAGGTGGGCTTGTCCTTCCTGTGTCCCCAGGCATGACCTGGAGCATCCAGATGAGAAGGAAAGTCACCTTCTCTCGGGTTAAATGGGACTGTGTGTTTAGAGCAAGACAAAGAGAAGCTCGAGAGAAAGCAAGAGGCTCTCTCCTTCCTCCCTTCTCAGGAGGGGAGGCGCTTCAGTGGGTCCCCACCTGAGGAGGGGTCTGGCCAGGTGAGACACCCCAGCAGAACCCCTAAAATTACATTTGGAGGGAAGACTGCCTTGCCTAGTTCTTTGCTTAGCTGCCTGCGGCAGTGACCCAACCCAACCAGGATCTCTGCAAGCAGATCCCAGGAGCCTGTCGTTCTGATGCTCCTGGCCCATGGCTTCATGTGCAGGTGCTGTGACCCACACTCCCAGGACTCCTGGACTACCCACTCCCCAGTGTTGAGATAATAAATCCTGATGAACCTTTAACAATTCCAGTCAGCCAGTCAAATTTCACACCTGGCCATTACTGCTAAAATTCAACTGAGTCCTAGAGCAAAATGCAGAGACGGTGCATTTTCCATCATCTTCTTGTCAAAAGCCTTGGCTCCTCCGCCGACGCCCGTGCCATCTCCATGTGTTGCGCCCCTGCCTGCAAGGGCTGCCCGAGTGCAGTGGCTCGTGCACGTCCTGCCCCGGCTTTCCGCACCCGGCCACTGGCACCTGTGCCCAGCAAGCCATGCGTGCTGGTAAACGGTAAACGGGCTCAATTCACAGCCCTTCCTATCCCCGCATCTGGAACTCAGAAATCAGCCAAACGCCACCCCCCGCCTGGAAGGCGGCTCTGGAGGAAGGGCTCCCGTCTGGACTCCGCAGCCAGCGCGGCACCCGAGGGTGCAGGAAGGACAGCGTGCTCTTATGTCCTACTCCTGGCTGCCGGCCACGTCAGAGGGTCGCAGCAGTCTCCAGCCCCCACGCCCTCTCTTCTTCTTCCAGCTGCTAATCCTAAAAGCCGCTTTCCCCTGCCTGCCTTCCTCATGAGGAAGAAAGGAACTAATAGTGGCTGACATTTTCTGTGCTTGGTGCTTTCATACTTGCTGTCTCTCAAAACGTCCCATTTCCCAACGCAACCTGTGAAGGAGGTAATATTACCATCCCAGTGAGAGGGTAGGGCCCAGGGAAGGTAACTGCTCTCCCAGGATCACACAGCTGGCCTCCCAGCCAGCGTTCACTCTCCAGCCAGCCCGACGCAAGCTTGGGCCTTAAGCCAAGGTCCTTGGAATTCAGGGCAAATGCTCTTGTTTTGGAAATTGGCATCTCTACAGCGCTGTGTGCCAGGGGCAGGGAAACAGCACTGTGCCTCCGAGGCCCACACGGGATGGGCACACACGAAAGCCACCCCACATTGGCCCCGGGAGGCCCTGATGAAGCCACCTACCCTGCTCTTCCCTCCAGCCCGCCCTGGGGAGCCAGCAGTCAGAAGGCTCGTGGAGAAGGGGCTGGGATGAGGACCTCCAGCACTTCCCCGAGGCGCCCAGATGTCCCACGGAAGCACCAGGAGGGTGAGCTGCAGCCATTGCTGGTGACCAGCGAGGGGACAGTGCGGATGGGTGTCAGAGCCCAGTTCTGGGGATTCTTGGGCCCCTCCCCCCACTCCGCGCAGTTTTCTTCCTGCACTGTCAGTGGGAAGGGGAGGGGTCAGCTCCTCTTAGAGCCTTTCAAAAGTCTGCTCAAGAATCCCCTCTGTCCCGGTCAAGTTCCTCTCTCAACCCCCACTCCCAACACCTTGGGGTGCAAGTCAGTGGCAGTTTCGTGGGTGATACCTCAGAGGGACATTTGTACTTGGACTTGTAGAGTCTTAAGGCCAAGCAATGGCGCCTGGACACAGAGCTGAAGGTGTTCGTTGGCTATGCAGAGACAGGTCCCTGGGGTTCAGGCATCACTAAAGAACAGCGTGGGAGCAAAGAGAAGAAAGCCACTCCGCATCCTCCCTTCCAGACACTGAGCAGGGAGCTCTGCGAGCAGAGCAAGACAAAGGAGAGGGTGGCCCAGGCAGCACAGGTGGCCGGTCACAAAGCCCCCACATCTCACCAGGTGGCCTGCAGGACACCATGCTCAGCTGCCCCACTCAGACACGGCTGCCACTCCCCTTCATTACAGCCGCAGTGAGGACCAGAGCAGCCGCGAGGAGGGGAGGGTCGGTGGCCAACCAGTTGCTCCGCCATCTGTAAAATGAGCTGAGAGTGAGACGCCGAAACTGTAGGGCACAGCACAGAAGCCTGACCAACAGAGGGCCCGGGTGGCCGCTAATCACTGCATGCCGATCCTCTCAAACCGTCCCCCAAACCCCACTCGCAGATGGGGAAACTGAGGCTGGCAGTAGCAAATGACACTGTAGGTGCCCAGATAGCAGCTCTAAGCCCGGCTGACACACCCAGACCACTGGGCCCCTGAGGGTGGCTTCCAGGTGGCCTCCCCACACGATGTCAGCTGCCTCTGCTTTCCTGGGGATCGTCAGCAAAGGGGACAGATGACCAGGTTGTGTCATGCAACTTGGGGAGTGCCCGGGGCCTCCCTCTCTGGGCTTGCAGTCTGCTGCCCGGGTCTCCTCTCCTGGCCAAAACAGCACGAACAACAGTGAGGGCTCAGGAGCCTGCGGGAGGCAATCACAACTGCATCCCTTTGTGTTCTCAGTTAGCCCAGGAGGTGGCTGCCTCCAGTGGGCAGGAGGCGGGAGGAGAAGCTGTTTTCCCCTCTTGTTTCTGTGGCTGGTTGAGAGCAGGTTGCCCTGGGAGGAAGCCACGCCACAGACAAGCACAGTGTCCCTCCTGGGAGAGCGACTCCTTCTGGGCTGCCCTCCCTCCCAAATCTTGACACTAGGCCCCGGCCCAGCCACATTTCTCAGGAGCCCAGTGGCACTCAAGGACTGTCCTAGAGCCAGGCAGGAACAGCGTTCCTCTAGAACGCGAGGCACCGCTCCCCGTTAGCAGGCTGTTCGGATGTGCGAATACGGTTCTGAGAGCCCTTTGCTGATATGACAAACATCAGGCTTGGTGCAAGGAAATGCTAAATGGGGATCATGACAAGGAGAGGCCCCTCCGGGTCTGCTGCAGCCATGCTGTGGTGTCTGACCCCGAGAGCGGGGGCAGAGCCTCTTGCTGTCCCGTCCAGACCGAGGGGAGCAGCCGTGCCTTCCTTGTGCATGCCACGTGTAGAGGAAAGAGAACGGCCAGAAGGAGTAACGGCTTCTCTCTGAGCTATGCGCCATCCCCCCGGGAGGTGGCCCGTCTGCACACTGGCCCTGGGCAGCATGATGCCCAAATCTTCTACCTCTCACACGTCCACCTGGGCTGTGTCTTCTGGTCCCTGCCATCCGTGGAGTGCTGTGTGCAAAGCACCCTGGCATGCACCAGGGGAAGAGCATTTGGTGGCTGCACCACAGTGGCAGATGCTTGCAGATGACAAAAGGAACACAGGATCTTTTCTCTGCAGCCCTGAAGGCCGGAGAAGGCTCCATCAGAGAGAGACGAGCCAGCCTCCTGCAGCCTCCTGGGCTCCTTCCCTCCACCCCGGAGCGAATTCCGAGCATGGCTTCTCCGGCTAAAGCAGAAAAGTATTAATCACCTCTGAGAAGTTTTTCTTACCACGAATTCAAATTCACTGCTGACTCCACACAGCGCCACTAAAGGCTACAGACGGCTTTAAGAAGACAGTGCAGAGAGAGTGCTAATGAACCACGGGTCTTTCCAGGGAGGACAAGGCTTTGCTGATACGCAATGCTTCCTGGTTCATATCCCACCATTTCTGGATGATTCCATTAAAGACTAAACGATGGGACTTTTCCAAACTCTATCAGACAGATAAAAGAGTCTGGGCTGGCACGTGTCTGGTCCATGTGGAGCAAGCTGCACCTTCAAGCAAGCAACGGCCCCTTCAGCTCCTTGTCCTTGAGACTTCTCTCTGCCCCTCCTGACACCACACCCACGGGCTCCCTCCCCTCTGGAGGTACCCAGCTTCCCTCTCCCCGTGCCTGGCCCATCAGAGCCTAGGGGCCTGAGGGCAGGGAAAGGAAGGGGCTGCACCCTGCACCCACCTGCTCTGCCGAGTTGCCCAGAGGGTTTGAAAGGGGGAAGATGGTAGGGGGAGGTCACAGATGCAGATGGGACTCAGAGATCAGCCAGGGGGACCTCATGGAGGCCCTGGGAAGTGCCAGGGACCCAGGTCTTTAGCACAGGAAGACACAACAGCCCCTGGGCAGGGCCTTGAGGGCACGGGCCCTCAGGAAGTGGCCACACACAGGGCAGGCTGGAGTTGGAGGCCGTCTGGGCAGGCAGGCCGCTTGCGCAGTGTTAGGGGAACGACACAACACGAGGCCAAACCCCCTGTGCGGCACTGTCACAGTGCCAGCCCGAGGCTGCACAGAGCTGCTCAGCGAGACAGTGCCAAGGGAGGAGAAACTGCCAGGTGAACAGTGTGACTTATTTGTCAGATATTTGGAGAAGTAGAGGCTGCTAAGACAGGGAACAAAAGACTCCCAGTGCTACAGCCTGAAGGGAGGATGCGGATGCCGGCAGCTAGGCCAGCCAGCATCCACCCTGGCCCCTGGGTCAGGCAGCCTTGGGGCCGGGCACTACGAGAGAAGCTGCCTCAGACAGAACAAAGCCAGGAAACGTGCGGCCGTACCTGCCATGGGACGACTCCAGGCACGACTGGTCAATACAGTCAACTTATTCATTTCCAAGAAGGAAACCACTTCTAGAAGGAAGAGGTTCTGCACCTGTTCTCACTGAGAGCCACTCTTCCCGTCCCTTAGCCTCCCTCCCTTAACCATGGTCCTTCTCATAATCAGACTCACTGGCCACGGGGCGCACCTGTCCTGCACTTCTGGGTCAGAGAGCTGGATTGCCCAGCCGTCGGCATGAAGTGGTGCTGGGAGTGACTCGGCACACGCTACCCAAGTCCAAGCCAGCCCTTCACCTAGGTGGCCCAGCTGCAGTGAGGGCGAGTGAGGGGACCTGTTTGTGCTGGTGTCCTGGCCTGAGGTCGCAGCAGAAGCACAGACCTGGAGGGGCGTCTGCAGATGTGTGGGCCGGGGGAGCGGCAAGGCAGAACTCTCCTTCCCTGCCTCTTGTCTGATCTTGGACCCCCTTCTGGCTTCTCCAAATCCTAGGACCCTCCCCGGCCTGCCTTCCCTGGTACCTCAGCGCCCAGCAGGTCTCAGGGGAGAGCAGGCGGAGGCGGGCTCAGCCTGGCAGGGGACTCGCTCGACCTCCAATCCAGCCAGGGGGCTCTGGCAAGAGGCAAAACACCCGGCTCTGCTTCCCCGACGATAAACTTGAGGTGAGACGGCCACACCGCCGGCTCGCAGTAAGCAGCCAATCAGCAGCATTGGCGCAGCCCGCTGAGCACAGGCGCGGTGAGTGCTGCCAGCCTCCCGCCCTCACCACCGCGCCCTTTCCCTCAAGAGGGTGAGAGCTCCAGCCCTGCAAACCTGGATGCCCTCACCCCGCCCACCTGAGGCAACAGGATCACACTGCGGGGCCGGCATTTATCAACCACCAGTGGTGTGCTCGAGTCTCCTCTTCCAGGGGTTGCCCAAGCGTACGTCCTCCATAGACAGAGCCGGTGCTCGAGAGGGGAGGTGAGAGTCACGCAGGGAGCTTCTGAGGCAGAAGCCACCACCTCCATGGAGCGCCCAGAGAAGGACCTTCAGGAGAAAGCCAAGCAGAGTACCTGGTGCTACCTGGGAAGCAGGACAGATACGACGCTCCCACTGGAAGTCAGCGGTTCTCCGGGCCTGGGATCTGTCATACAGAGCCCCCACTTTTTCACAGTTGTGGATCCCAAAAGGTCCCCAGTAACCTCTTAGCCGTGCCGATGAAGGCAAGTCTTACAAGTTACGTTTTAGCATTTGTTGTTTTATTGCTAACAGGTCACACAATTTTTGTCAGGTTCTTTTATTATAAAAATACAATTCTTTTCGAACGTGCAGTACATGTCAGGCCCCTGTTGGGAAACAGGTGGCAAAGGGTTAACAAACAGAGACTAACGAAGTGTCCATGAGGCGGGCCACGAGGGGCCGGCAGGGAGGGTCAGCATGTGGCCCTCGGACCAGCAGGAATGGCCCATAGGGGTGGGGACCAGGCACAGGCAGAGGAAGAAGCTACTGCTAGGGCCAGCCTGCAGGGGCACAGCGCTGACGGAGAGGGCCGGGAGCGCCTTGGAGGGTCGCGCGGAGAAGGGCGCCCTGGCTCAGCGAGCCCTCCTCCACAGTGAGGGCCGGGCGCGCCGCCCCCACCCCCGCACACCGCGCAGGGAGGAAGGACGCTGCAGAGAAGCCCAGATCCCACGCCCTTGCGTCCGGGCTGGCTTCCTGGACTTGCTTTTCAGCAGACACAGCAGGAGAGACGTTCTGGTACGTCTGAGGCTCACTCGCAGAAACTTGGCAGCTTCGACTTCTCCCCCAGAACCGTCTCCCTCTGGGAGAAGCCATGAGAAAGCCCAAGGCCCCGGACAGCGTGGTGGAGATGCCAGTGGGCTCCAGTGACCTCCCCCAGGCTCAGCCTCTCGGTCGCCTCCACGGAGGTCCCAGGCAGTGAGTGAACTGTCGTGGCCCCCCAGACCTGCCCGCCTGCCAGATGGAAGTCGCCACGTGACCTCCGTCAGCTCCGTGAGGAGCAGGGGCCCTGTCCAAATTCCACCCACAAAATCGGGTGATGCGGAAAAACGATTATTGTTCTAAACTTCTAACCGTGGACTAGTGTGTGTGCAGCAATGTCGCCAGGACCTAACCTCCACCTCACTTTCAGCCCCTTTATGAGCTCGTTCCATGTCTGCTTACGGCGCCAAGCCCAGTCGGCACAGCGACTCCACACGTGCGGGGGCTTGACGCACTCGTGCAGGCGTGCGACCTCACAAACACAGAGCTGCCTGGGTCTGCGCAGTGCCGTGTCGGTGTGCACGTGCACATTTGCACACGCCTGAACACATGTAGGATGCAGCAGGAGAGACGTCCTGCTACATCTGACACAAAGAGGCGTTATTAGCAAAGACACGAATTTAACTGATTTTGTTAAATTTCAGTGAACACCTGCTGTGGCTTTAACAGACCGAGGTACTACTTCTGGCTGTCCGTGATGGAGAACCGCTTTCCACCCAGGGAGACGCTCTGTCTTCATCACAGGAACCACACACGGGTGACCAGAAAGCTGGTCTCGCTCAGCTTGGTCTCAGGGCTGTGAGATTCTGGCAGTGGAACTGTGCTCACCAGCGCCCGGGCAACCGAGCCCAAGACTGGTACCCTGACGCCCTGAGAGCAGCTCTGGCGGGCAGAAAGAACAGCCGGCCCTGCTCCTGCTCTGCACGGCCAGCCGCGGCCTCAGCATTCCCAGCTGCAAGCAGGCACCGCGCGACCGGCGAGGCCTGCTCCTGGGGCCCGAGGTGGACGTGGGGAGCGTGCGCAGTCACGCACCTCGCGCCTCGCGCTGCAGGTGCACGCTCTGCCCTGGACAGAAACGCTCGGCTGTGCCAAGGAAAACCAGCTCCTCTCAGCCCTGCTTGTCAGAGCCTTTAACATCAATCACATACACGATCCCTAAGAGGGAACCCCAGAATGCAGTGGCCCCGCCCTTCGGCGGGACCCGATAACCTGCAGGGTGTGCTTAGAAACGCCGCATGACACACCCCGGCCGTCTCTCGCCTGCCCTGTGCTTTCGTGTCCTCATCCTCCAAACAAGATGGTTGAGCTAGAAGCCCCTACAGTAGCCCCACCCGATGCCGACGGTCTGTGATTATCGCTGTGGACGGGGTCAGTGTTTTCACTCCAGCCACAGTCACCTTCCGAGACGTCTCAAAGCGGTCCCAGCGGCCAGATGGCCTGGAGCACTCCCCTCGGATGGCAGTTCTCCGCAAGTGGTGAGAAGGGCTCCCAGGCTGCTTTCAGACACTGCCTGTGATGAGCTGGTGATGTCTGCCAGTCGGGGAGGAAGTGGTGGTGATTTACATGAGGACGCTTTGCCGTCCCAGGTGTATGGTAAGTCGGGGAGGGCCTGTCTGTGACACGGACAGACTGACAGAGACGTGCAGAAAAGTCTGTTCGTCAGAGGCAGGGCCTGCACCGGCGCTGGCCAGCACCAAGGCTGAGCAGCAGCTGGCCTGCCTCCCACTCTGCACTGAGAGGACAGAGGCCAAGGTGACCCTGCCTGCAGCCAGACCTGAGCCTCAATGGGGTCAGAGTGTGCGCTTCGGCCAAGCAGCCAGCCCTCGGGTGATTGCATGCTCTCAGGGCCCAGAAATCTAAACCTCCTGCTGAAGGAGGTGGAGCCGGCAAGGGGCTCCAGGCAAGCGTCCAGGGGCGTGTGGTCCACTCAGGAGCACCCGACTCCAGGAGACCCCAGTCCTAAGGCATCTCCCACTTTGGCCTCCCTCCGAGGGTGCTGGGTGCCCTGTACTTGGCAGAGCAGTACCGGGAGCTGGCATTTTTTCAGGACTGTGTCAGGCTTTGGAATTTGAAGAACAAAATTTGTTTTATTTTAAAAGAATCTACAAGCAGGCAGGGTGGGCCTCCAGCCATGGAGCGGCGTTGCTGCAGGGCTTCAGCTGAACTGTGGGGCCGCACGGCCTGACCTCCCCGAGCACCCTGGGCAGCTCGCCACTGCCGTGTCACATCTCACCTGTCCTGTGGCAGGGACAGCGCCTGTCCTCCTTGCCTTCCAGGGACTGCCTCTCCACAGGTTCACCCTCATCAAGGCTCTGCCACTGCGAGGCACCGGGCACAGGGGCTGAGGACAGGAGATTTGGGCTCCAGCCCCGGGAGCTCAAGGTTTCCCAGACGATTCTATCCCAAAGCCTCAGACCAAGCACTGCGTGCACAGGCTCTGCCCAGCTGTGAGGCAGCAGAGAGGAAGGCTCAGGTGCTCGGGCAGCTTGGGGGACACCACGGAGGCCATGGTGGGCTGTCAAGGAAAAAATGGCCATCAGCTGACAGGGAAATAGAGGAAGCGGGTTCTAGGCAGAAGGAGCAGCCGCTGCGAAGTGTCGGGCTGGGGGAAGCGTGGGCAGCTCTGTGGTCTAGAGCAGGAGCCCACAGGGCCAGGCGGGAGCTGGAACATCACTGGCAGCAAGGTCTCAGCTGGGACGAGGATCCGCTGGGTCAGCCACACGGCCAGGACTGACGGGCTCACCATGACAGGTGCGGAGCAGAAGCCGGGGTGCGGGCTCTGTCGGCTAGGGAGCCAGACGGAAACAGTGTCTGGGGAGGGCAGGTCCCTGGGCATCCCGGGGTCCAGCCAGTACAGTGGAGATCCAGGCAGCTGGCAGGAGACTGGGGCATGGGTGGCAGACTCCAGGACTCCAAGCCAGGCCAGAGAGAGGACAGCTTGGGCAGGCGGAGGCTGCGGAAGGAGGGGTGAGCTGCAGCAGCTCTCACAGGGTGGGCAGAAGAGGGACAGGAAGGATACCGGAAGGAGCAGTTACAGGAGGACAGAAATCGGGCTGAGCTCTCGGCTGCAGCAGGAAGGAGCTGTAAGGAGGAAGTGGGAGTCACAGCCAGCGGCCTTGCAGGGCCAAGCCAGGGGAGCACGAAGCACGGCCCTTGGATCCAGTTCCACGGAGGCCAGTGCTGCCCCGACAACCAGCATGTTGAGCAACTGGAAAGCGCCGTAGTGAGAACCCCACGTCCCTCCCAATGTATGTGGGAATAATGCCCGTTGGATTTAATAAAAAAATATGCTTTAAAAACTATAAATTTAATAGAAAATGTGGGAGGAGATGTTTATCACCTTGGTGTAGGGATGACCTTCCTAAGCAAAACATGAAAACCTAGAAGCCATCAGAAGACTGATACCAGAAGCTGCTGTCCCCAACCCTGGTTAGGAACCGGCTACACAGCAGGAGGCGGGCAGTGAGCCAACGAAGCTTCCTCTGTATTTACAGCCGCTCCCCATCGCTGGCCTCACCGCCTGAGCACCGCCTCCTGTCAGATCAGCAGCGGCATTAGATCCTCACAGGAGCACGAACCCTACCGTAAACTGCGCATGGGAGGGATCTAGGTTGCGGCTCCTTATGAGAATCTAATGCCTGATGATCCGAGGTGGAGCTGAGGCAGTGATGCTAGTGCTGGGGAGTGGCTGCAAATGCAGATTATCATTAGCAGAGAGGTTTGACTGCACAATAAATGTAATGCACTTGAATCATCCCCAAACCATCCTCTCCCTGCAACCCCCGTCCATGGAAAAATTGTCTTTCATGAACCTGGTCCCTGGTGCCAAAAAGGTTGGGGACCGCTGCCCAGAAGCCCATAAAACCAAAAAACAAACAAACAAATAAAGAAACCCATAAGTAGCATGAGAGAGAACAGGGTTTTAAAACAAAACTATGAAGTGGAAGTAAGTATTTAAACCCTCCATGACAAAACTAAGGGTTAATGTCCATAATATATCAAAAGCCTTTACAAGTTAGTAATAAAAAGCCAAACAAACCAGTAAAAACACTAGAAAAGCAAAACTTTATCAAATATGGTCAAACTTAGCAAAACTTTGGCAAAGCAAAACTTTGCAAAAGAAAGACAAACTTTGGTGGCAGCAGGAGTTTCCCAGCCCCCCAGCAAGTGACAGACAGACCCACCAGCTCTGGCCAAATGGGACAGCGCATTGGGTGACAAGAGTCACTGAGGAGCTGAGGCAGCTCCAAGCCCATTTGTCTCGCATACCCCTTCCTTCCCTGCCGTAGCCACCAGCGGCGGAGCTTCACAGAGGAGGAGACTTGCTTAGGCAAGTGAAAAAACTTGGTCATGTGAGCCTCTTCCATTTGGGAATCTGTTATAGCAATCAGCATTGATTTCTCTGATTCATATAGACAGAAACTGGCAAATCCAGGGAAAAAATAATAAATTAGCCATAAAGTCCTGAAAAGAATGTTCGCCTCACTGGTAATCAGAGGCTTAAATTTAAAGCAACCTTGAGATATTGTACTATTTTTGACTCATCTGAAACATTTGAAAAATATTGCTAACAGATATTTAGTATTGGGGAGGATATGAGGAAACGGGTGCCCCGATACTCCGCTGGTGGGAGAATAAACTGGCACAGACTTGGCGGAGAATCGCTCAGCAACAACCACAGAGAATGTAAATATGCACACCTTGGAGTCAGCAATCCTACCGCCAAGAGTCTATTCTATCTGCATATTCTTTCTGATGTAAATATGTATATATATTTCTACTGATCGATACATATATTTATATATTTCATTTCTGTACTGTTTGTATAAGCAAAAAAAAATTCAAACAACTTAAATGGACACCAGGAAGGCATTGAGTTAATTAAAGTCTACTCATTCTAGGGAATATGGTAGAACTGACAAAATCAGTGGAAAATCTATATGTGTTAATATGGAGAATGTCCATGATTTGTCACGTCAGAAACCAAATACAGGTTGAGCATCCCAAATCCTGAAATATGAAATCCAAAATGCTCCAAAATCCAAAACTTTTTGAGCACCAACATGACACTCAAAGGAAATGCTCACTCAAGGGAGCATTTGGGATTTCAAATTTTTGGATTAGGGATGCTCAGCCAGTAAGTATAGTGCAAATAGTTCAAAATCCAAAAAAAAATTCAAAATCTGATCCCTAAGCATTTTGGATAGGAGAGACTCAACTTGTAGCAGGGCATTTATATTATGATCCAAAATATGGGTCTTTTAAAAACATACTATATGAATATGAGGTTATTTATATGTATGTATGTAAGCCACCTTAACCCACCCATACTCACAGATACACATAATTTAAAATTAATTTAAAATACCTGCAGGAATCCATACCAGTTAAATCCTGACAACAGAGGGAGAATGATCCAAATAGGTACGAATGAATTGGGACTTCTCTTTGATTGTATTTTTCTGCTTTGTATAGGCTTGTAATAAAAAAATAAGAAAAAAATAATAAAGTAAAATAATAATAATAAAATTGAATAAAACAATGCCTGTAAAGAATGAGAGAAAGAGAAGGCAGAATAGGTGGGCCTGGGTACCTGTGAATCTTCAAAGTTATCTGCAAAATCTCATATATATATACATACACATATTTTTCTTTTTTCAGAAGAGGTTCTGTAGCTTTTATCAATTCTTAAGAGTGATCCATGGATCCAAAAAGGTTAGAAACACTAATGTATACTATGTTTTCTAGAAGTTTGACCACAGAGAAAAATAGACATGGGAACTTACCCAAAGGAAAGGGCACATCTGAAAGGTATATGTAAAATTGGGATAAATGCTACACCAGATGAGGCTGCAGTTCCTTCCTGAAAAATTCCGTATTAATCTAAACCAAGGAAAACATGGGCACTTTCATATGCAATTGACCATGTTTTCTAGCAGCAAATCTGATTTGAGTCTCGCATCTTACTGATAGTTTTGCTGGGTATGGAATTCTAGGATGCAGATATTTCCCTTCACGGTGTGGAAGACATCATTCCACCGGTGTCTGATTCCCAGTCCTGCTGTGCAGGAGTCTGAGTTTATGCTTGTCATAAATGCTTTGCATATGACCTATTTTTTCTCTCTCTCTTTTTATGGATGCCTTTAGTATTTTCTTTTAATCCCTGGTATTCAGAGTTTCATGATAATATGCATTAATGTGGGTCTTTTTGTCCACCATTGTGCTAAACACTTGGTGGCTCGCTCAATCTGGAATCTTCTGTCCTTCCATTGTGGTAAATGTCTGTGATAACTTCCTCTCCTCTCTATTTCCTCTTTCTGAAACCCCTCTTTTGTCAGATATATCTCCTTGATTAGTCCTTTAATTTTCTCCTTATATATCTCTTTGTCTTTCTGTTCTATTTTCTGGAAGATTTCCTCAACACGATTTTCTAAACTCCTATTGAGTTGTTTGGCTTCTGCCACATATTCTTGATTTCCAAGAGCTATTTCACATATTCTAAAAGTTCTCTTTTTAATATCTCATTATCATCTCATGGATATTTCTTTGTTTTTTTATCGTCTTTGAGTTGTCCTTTGTTTTCTGCATTGTACTTCTTTCCCTGAGTTCCTTTTTTTCTGTTTGCTGTGGCTTGTTTGTTTGTTTGTTCATTTCTGGTTTTCCCAATAGAGGCTTTCCTCAGCTGTCAGGTGCCTGGGACCATCTGTCTCACTTGAGGCCCTGAGGCGGGGTGGATGCTCAATGCGGGTGAGTGGAGCTTGTCATCAGGTGCTTCACCATAGGGTGATCAACAGGTACCTGGATCTCACTGGGCTCCCACCAATGTCAATTCATAGGCCTTTTCTCTTTGATTTCTCAGCTTCACAAAAGAAAAGTCCTTTAGCATTCTGCCGAAAGGGCATAATCCTGGTGGCGGCATTCCCAAAGCTGAGTGGGCAAAGAGGGCTGAGTGGGAGGAGTCTGACTATTTGGAAAGCAGATTTCTACTCAATTCACCTGCTCTCATTCTGGGTTCTCTGTCCTCTGACTAGAATCTCCAAGTTCAGAGGCTCCCTTGTCAGTCTCTCCCAGGAGGAACTCCCCTGCTTTCTACAGGGTGGATGTGCCACACCTGGCCTTGGGGTTAGCTGGTGCTCCTGATTCCAGGTCTCCTGCGGTTCTATGTGACCACTGTTGGCAGCAGTTAACTGTGGCTCCAAAGCTCTCTGACCCTTTCCCGTTGAGAAGTGAGGATCTATGGACCCTTCAATCTGGCAGGCTTGTGACTATTCCAACCAATAAACTATGGTAAAAGTGAGGCAATGTGATTCCTGAGGCTAAGGCCAGAAAAGGCCATGTGTCCGCCACCTAGCTTGGAATGCTCCCTCTGAGATCTCAGCCGCCACACTGCGAGGAAGCCACCACCACACGAAGAGGCCACGTGGAAGTGCGTGCTCTGGTTGACAGTTCCAGCTGAGCCCCGCCTTTGAGTCTCCTCAGCTGGGGTTCCCAATATGGTGGAGCAGACACAAGCCAGCCCTGCTCTGCCCTGTCTGAATTCCTGACCCACAGAAGCTGTGAGGACCATAAAATGACTGTTATGCAACTCTCCTTTGGGTTGGTTTGTTGTGCACCAACAGTAACTGGAACAACCATAAGTTCCCTTTTTGTTATACCATTACTCATACCACATAAACACACACGCACACACACACACACACACACACACACACACACACACTTGCTGGTACACAGGTTTTAGTTAGTACCTGGCTCTGCTAAGCCATGTACTTTCTATTGACATTTTTTTCGGTAATTTTTTTGACATGCCTGACCTGCTGTTGTCCACATCTCACTGGATCGATACCTTTTTCTCCTCTTTTGCTATAACTTTGTGACGATTCAGAGGAGGAGCCAAATTAAAATCACCTCAGGTAAACTGAGGCAATAACTGTGAAACACCAGGGTTGTTCTGGGCCTCAGTGGAAGCACTGCCACATCCATGCAGTCCTCCTGAGCCGAGGGTGAGGGGCGGGGTTTGCCTTCCATGTTTTCCTGTGCACGTATAATATCAAGAACAAGGAGGAGGCTGCCTGCATTGATCTCCACGGTGCTTGGAGCTCACCATTCATTTAAAATGACAGCCTGATCCAAAATGAGGCAAGTAAGCCCTCCAAAGGAAAAAAAAAAATCTCTTAGTGGAAAGTCACTAAATTTCCCTTGAGGCAGGGCTGGCTCCTGCTATGGTGGCAGTGGCGGGGGCCCCATGGAGACACAGGCTTGACATCGGAAGCAGTGCTCCCGGCTCAGCCACTGGAGTGGCCACGGTGCGGCCCACGCACACCCCCAAGGGGTGTGGTGCTCGTAGTGACTTTCCACCAATAGCGAATCTGGTCACTTGGCTTCAGTTGTGAGCTCAGGCTAGGAACGGGTCGAGTCCCAGGTTTAGTACTGCTTAGCCGCATCCACAAGCCTGGCAGCCCCGTCAGATTCTGCTCTGCTGTGCGTGAGTCAGCAAGACCTGTCAGGGCTCCTGGGAAAACAACTGCAAGCACATCCCCTCCGACAGTGCCATGACCTTGCAGGAGAGAGAAAGCACATCCACGGTGATCTGCAGAACACTAGGTGGTACCCGGGGCAAAGAACTGCTACGATGCCCTCAACAACTGGCTTGAGCACCATGCACAGTCCCCTAAGACGCAAGAGAATAAAGACAAAGCCCAGCCAGGGACGAAGGCCTCTGGGCTCTCAGTGCTGCAGCCACTCCCATGCTGTATGCCCTTCTGGGGGCAGACTGCCCTCTCTGGGCCTCTGAGGGCTCGAATAGTGCTTGCCGACCTGAGGTGGCACCACCTCACCCACCCTGTCTGGGCTCATCTCCCAGGAGTCAGTATCTGGGGGCCAGGGCTGCTCTCTGCCCTGGGAGATGCGGCCGGCCCTCCACCACCGGGCATTTTCCCAAGAACATGCATCGTGTGCCTTTGCAAGGGCCGGTGTCAGGTCTCCAGCACAGTGCTCTGATCATGGGATCAGTATGGCATGAAGAAATGAGCGAGTGACCCACTCTAAGATCACCCAGTATTTCATTGTGAACGTTTCTAATGTCTAGAAAAGTGGAAAGAATTGCATAGTGAACCCTACGGCCTGGATGGCACCGTGAACATTTTACTATACCTGTTTTCTCTCACATCTATCCACCCACCCATCAGTCCATCATGCCTTGTACTCATTTCAGAGAGATGGACAGACAGACATAGAGGTCTCTAGCCCTCGGCACATAGGCATAAGCATCATTCACTCAGCTCGACATTTCATTATGATTCTTTTTTATCTTTGGTAACACGTACGTAGCACAGCAGGACCACGTTGTGATTTGCGTATGTCCAGGAGATCTGCTCCACCCTTCCTGCCGCCATGAGCAGGTGAGCCCCGCATGCCCTGTGGAAATCCTGGAAACCTGGGGGGTGGTGCTGAGTAGAATAGCACAGCCCAGTGGTCTGTGGATGGGGATGCCACACCTCCCTCGGGGCCAGGCCTGGAACACAGGGTCATGTGACCCAGGAAGGCGCCACCTTCCCAGCCTCTATTTCCTCATCTTTAAGGAGGAGCTGAGGACATTCCACCAGCTTCTGTCTATGCAGTGGAGGGTAGCTATGGGACCTCATGGGCTAGCACAGGCGAAAGTGCTTTAAACTGTGCAGAGTCCTATAAGGGATTAATAACCAGAATTTATAAGGAGCTCAAACAATTCAATAGGGAAAAAATAATAATCCAATTAAAAATGGGCAAAAGATCTGAACAGACATTTCTCAAAAGAAGACATACAGATGGCCAACAGGTATTAATATATGAAAAAATACTCAACATCATTAGTCATCAGAGAAATGCAAATCAAAACTACAATGAGGTATCATCTCACCCCAGTTAAAATCCAAAAGACAGGCACTAATGAATGCTAGTGAGGATGTAGAAAAGGGGGAGTCCTTGTACACTGTTGGTGGGAATGTAAATTAGAGCAACCAGCATGGAAAACAGTACGGAGGTTCTTTAAAAAACTGAAAATAGAACTACCGTACGACCCAGCAATCCCACTGCTACATATATAGCCAAAAGAAAGAACATCAGTATATCAAAAAGATATCTGGGCTCCCATGTTTATTGCAGCACTATTCCCAATAGCCAAAATATGGAATTGACCTGAGCACCCATCAATGGATGAATGGATAAAGAAAATGTGATACAGATAGACAATGGAATATTATTCAGCCATAAAAGAGAATGAAATCCTGTCATTTGCAACAACGTGGATGGAGCTGGAGAACCTTATGGTAAGTGAAATAAGCCAAGCACAGAAAGACAAATTTTACATGTTCTCATTCATATGTGGGAGGTAAAAATTAAATTGATTTCATGGAGACTGAGGGTAGAATTATGCTTACTCGAGGCTGGGAAGGGCAGCAGGTTGGGAGGGGGATGAAGTGGGGATGGTAAATGGGTGCAAAAATATAGTTAGATTGTTAGAATGAACAATATTTGACAGCACAACAAAGCGACTATAGTCAATAACAAATTATGACATACTTTAAAATAACTAAAAGAATGGAATTGAAATGTTTTTAACACAAAGAAATGATAAATGCTTGAGGTGATGGATACCCCAATTACCCTTATTTGATCATTACACATTGTAGGCCTGTATCAAAACATCAAGTGTACCCCATAAATATATACAACTATTACATACCCATAATAATTAAAAATTTAAAATTTAAAAATAAAATAAAATAAACTATGCAGGGTCCTACAAATGGCAAGTACTGAAATAGAAAACTGGGTTGTTAACCATCCAGGGCCAGAGAAGGACTCTTGAATGGGCAGGCTGGGGCCAAATGACACCCCGAGCCTGTTGCAAGGCTACTGGGGAGAAGGGAGAAGGGAGTGCTTGGAGGGAGAAGCTCCCTTTCTGAAGCAAAGCTGCCTCCAGCCTACAAGGGCTGCACCCGCCATGCTGACAGCTGACATCCAGACCCCACTGAGGCTCTGGGCTGTGCCCAGGCAGGGCTGGCTTCCTCCTGCTGAAACCCAAGGAGCCATGGATGTGCCCCCGCAGATGGTGGGGCAGAAGGGTAGTCAAGGGGATGTTCCTACCTCGTCAGCTGCAAAAGGAGAAGAGGGTGCCTCCACCCACAGAGTCCCTTCTCTCTTCCTTGCAGGACAGAGCCATGTTGGCAAGACATGGTCTCCCCATCTTGGCTCTGAGGGGGCTTTCTGGTTGTACTGAGTCCCCTAGGAGCAGCCACTGTGGGTACCTGGCCACATCAGTCCTGGCGCTGCCCCTGGGGCCCATGACTCTCAGCCAGAGGGGAGCTGATGCCTGGAGGAGCCACCCTTGGCCAGCGGTGGATGGACCAAGAGGGCCAACATGGCAGGTGCCCTTTGCTCAGCTCCCCATGCCCCACGCCCCGCGCCCTGGTGCCAAAGCTGCAACCTGCTGTGTTCTTCCTTCCCCCTCCCTCCCTGGCCAGGACTTTCTGGGGCGAGCACCCAAAAAAACATTTGTAGCCAAGCTCTTAGTCCGGTTCTGCTTCGAGGGGAGCCCACGCAAGATGCACATGCTGAGCTGCACATGCTGGGGAAGCACTTTCTGTGCACAGGGAGGCTCCCCTCGGTCCCCGCCTTTCCGTTTGCAAAGAGCTTCAGCCAGTCCGGTTATAAGTGTGTCATCCCTGGCCGTCAGAAACCAGGGTGGACAGTGTGGACAGGCTCACCTGACAGCCATTCCTGACCCCTCCAGCCAGCACCCTGGACTGCAGAGACCCAGAGCTCTCGTGCCCCAGCTCTGGCCGTGGCTCACGTCTCCCCAGTCAGACAGCTGCACGTGAGCTTGATTCAAAACTAAGTGACACAAGAAGAGACATGGCCAATGTGTCCACTCTGCTGGGACCTTCGCTCTGCCAGCCGCAGCTCCTGATTGGTGGCCTCCTGCACCCACGACATAGGCGGGGTGACCACAGAGCCACGGGGCCACATGGCCGCAGCTGTTCCTGGAAGTTCAGCGACTCACTATTGCCATGATTGGGCAATCGACTAAATCTCTCTACAAGCCAAAGTTTTCTCATCTGACATGGTGGGAATAGCGATGCTAAGTTTACAGGGGTAATAGGGGATCAAGTTCCTTAGCACGGGCTTCCTGATTAGTTAGCGACGTCCAAGAAATGTCAGCCTCTGTTTCTCTCACGTGATTGATTCTCCTTTTCCATCGTCTTTTGAATTGTTTCTCGTCTGTGGATATCTAGCTTCGTGGTGCCGTTAGGAGTCATGGCTTCCTCATGCAACACCTGGGCACGTGCACAGACAGGCGGCCTCAGGCTCACAGCAGCTGGCCCTGCAGGTGCAGTCAGAGAACTCCTGCCTCCTCCCAAAGCGACTTCCACGGGACTCTCAGGGGGCATGCTGCTCCCTGCCCAGTGTCCTCGGGAAAGGGGCACTACCCTTCCGCCCTTCCTAGACCAAGGAGGAGGACACCCCGCTGGACTCGTTTTGGAGGGAGCAATTAGCGCACCATTGTAAAAGCCTTGAAATCGAACCACTCTGTGAGTGTTGAGAGTCTGGACACTGGGACCACGGAGCAGAGGAAGTGGGCTCCCCAAACACTGACTCCCCTAGAACCTCCTGCAGCTCTCCCCAGCTTCACTCCACTGCCCAAAAAGGTTTCAGACTAGCGTCTGTGCCCACAAAGGTGCAGCGTGAAGGACACGCCACACTGACGAGGGGCCAGCCACAGAGAGGGGGGTTCCCAGGTACTCCCCACTGGGAAGTCTCAAATCAGTGAGATTTCGGTTTGTAAACCTGTATTTCCACATGAGTCACAGTGGAGAAAGGTGCCAGCACAGGCCATTCTGCTCCTGTCCCACCTCGCAGCTCCGCCCTGTCTGGGCCCTTCGGTGCGTCTTCCACTCCGTGCCTCCTCAGACGCAGGCTCCGGCAGCTCCTCGCGCCTCCCCAGGACTGGACTTGGGCCTCCTGCTTCCTTCTCGCTAGGGACTGTTTGCTCCTTTCTTCCTAACAAGCGCCTGGCTCTCCGTGTTCCCAAACCCCATGAAAGCAGATACTGAGCTGGGGGCCCACTCAGGGCCCTGAACTCAGGGCCTTCCTTTTTCTCAGAAGAAATCCCGAAGCCCCCGCCCCTGCTGCCCCTCTGTCGTTCCGCAGCCTGCGCCGGCTCTGTGCTTGCGCCGCGACCGGGAGTCCCGAGTTCCCGAGCAAAGCGCAGACATTGGGCCACCTCCTCACACAGGCGGGGCTGGGCTTCCAGGAGCTGAGACCACCGGGGAGGGGAAACGCGGTCCCTGCAGCCCTGCCTGGATGTGCTGCCCTGTGAGCACACATGCAGCAGGGCCTAGCTAGGGACAGCAAGTCTAAGGTGAGTGGGACAAGGACACTTTGCCGGCGGCCTCTTCTCCTGGGCGGTCCTCCCCTGTCTCTTCCTTCTCTCACCTGAGAAGTGCCCGTGACTTTCACACCCCCTAATGACAGACAGAAACCTTGGCCTCCAGCAGGATGGGGTTTTAACCAAGCACTGGGGTGCTTCCCAGTGGGGAGGGCCACCAGGCAGTGGTCCCCAGAGCAGCAGAGGGCTATGGACCGAGCCGGCTGCCACCCCCCTTCCCTGTGCTCAGGCTGCTGTGAGGCATAGGCGGCTTAATGGCAGTGCAGGGCTCAGATGAGCAGCCCCTGCCTCCCAGCTGGAGGAGCACCATAGAATTGGGGCCACATTAAAGCCACCACCACCACAGGTGCCCCTGAAACCACAGCCCCTGCGGCTGCTGCCCCAGTGACATCTCAGGCCCACTGCTCAGAGGCATCTGGCCAAGGCTGCAAGATTTTGCATTTTTACTCAGTTTAGCTCGGGTTTTATGGCTCCGACATCTTGGGAGGGGACAGAAGGGAAGAAAAGTAGGCACAATTAAACCTCCCCGACACCATCCCCACTACCACCCCAAAGCTTGAGAAAAACAAGTCAGTCCCCTGGAAAGGGCAGAGCCTTCCCCCACAGCCAGCCCAGCCCCGGACGCAGCACAGCTGTAAAAGGAATTTGTTTTCCACAGAAGACGTTAACAAATACCATCATAAATGTGGAATCCACAATCCCACAGCATGTCAGAGGATTCTGAAGAAAACCTTCACTCCTGTGAGCCACGTTGAAGCCTAATCTCCTAAACATTCAGAACGAAACTAGCTGGCTGGCTGGGTGCCCGCTCTGTCCTGTGCAGATTCAAACACCCGTGGCGTGGTGTTCGTGCAATAAAAACCGTGAGCCAAGCCCTGCACACAGAACAGATAAAAGGACATGCCAAGATTGTGCTTGTAGCTCAAAATAAATCCAGACGCATGCTTTTGGATCCCATCTGTAGAGCATTTTAGCCCAGTTTTTCAAAGAGCCTCCTAATCTATTTATGAAAATTGGGTATTTGTAGCCACGAAATCTAGTAAAATCCATCTAAGTGTGTGCAGGTACGAACATGCGGATCACAGCACACAGCCACACCCACAGTTAAGCAGATGTGGAGCCTGCCAATGTCTCCATTTCAAATTCTCCCTTGGACATGAAGATCCATAATAAAGTCACCCCGTGTGGGGTGATGTTGCCCGTCGGATGTGTTCTCCCCGCCGCCTCCACTCTCACCAAAGCCTGGAGAAATGGAGGCCTGATGTCCCTTGTCACCCACACACAGCCATGGTCAGTAGGCGGGGCCCTGGGGCCAGCAGGGGCAAAGCTGGGTTCTTGGATACGATGAGAGTGGACTGGAGAGCATCTTATCAGTGTGTCCCAGGGACTTGAGCCCCTCCTGAGACGACCTCGAAACTGAGCCCCCGTTTCACCTGCCCCAGCTTGCGCTCCGGCCTCCTATCCGGGGCTCCCGGGGCAGGGGCTGCAGCCACTGTTGAGGGGTCCAGGCCTGGGCCTCAGGGTTCTCCAGGTACATCCTCACTCCTCCAGAGCCAGGATGGGGACCAAAAAAGCCAGGACAGCAGGGACAGGGAAGCGGCTGGGGAGGAGGAAGGAAAAGACGGAGGGGTGGACAGCAGCAGCTGCTCTTTGAATGAAGCCTGCAGAGAAAGCATCTCAGGCGGCCAGAAGGAATGTCCGCAGCCGGCCTCAGAAGCAATTCCTCCCCCACCCAGGCTTAGATGGGTCCCCGGTGCAGCAGGCACGGGCCAGGCCGACCTAGGACATTCAGTACAAATGCTGGGCTGCCGGCTAGTCCCTAAAAAAAGACTCCAGCTGTTGGCAACAGGGCTGCTTAGAAAGCAGGGCTCGCCTGGGACAGGAAGGGAGCCCTCGGCTGCAGGGAATCAAGCGGGCGTGGAGCACGGCCTGCTTCCCTGTGACCAGGGCAGAGAGCTGCCTGCAGCGGCCCAGGAGAGCCACCGGAAGGCGTCCCCCCCCACCCCTGAACAGTTGCTTCTGAAAGCCCCGTCTCCTTTCCCCATATCCT
Organism: Propithecus coquereli; assembly: GCF_000956105.1. NCBI lineage: Eukaryota > Metazoa > Chordata > Mammalia > Primates > Indriidae > Propithecus > Propithecus coquereli. The sequence goes on along the minus strand of NW_012149986.1, from coordinate 1,370,658 downwards.
GCTCCCCTTCTGGTCCTGGCAAGGGTCCTGGGGCCACACAGGCAGGGTAGCATGAGGCACCTTCCCCCATTCTTAAAGACGGGGCTGAGGCCTTGGGGAGAGGGGCTGAGCCCGGAGCTGCACCGCAGGGACCAGCAAGGCATTCCCTGGCACATCTGCAGGTGGCCCCGTGCAGATGCTGCCGTGGAAGGCAGGGAGCTCACACTTTCGGTGAGCATGCGTGCAGACCTATCAAACGACAGGAGAAAGGACTGCAGACACTTCGAAAGAAAAACAAGCTACCTTGAGACTTCCCGTTCCGCACTGCCATCCCCGTGCTGAGGACGTGCCTGTGGGCGCTCCCCGGTCCTCCCAAGGACTGTCCACGTGGACATCGTTCCTCTGGCCCACGCCGTCTAGTGCACAATGTGCAAGAGCACTCAAGGCTCTCGCTGGGGCGACAATGAGCACTTACGGAGCTCTCCTACAGGGCAGCACTGTCCTAAGCAATCGCTCTGCGTTCTCCTCTTGAAACCACACAGTGACCCTAGGAGGTAAGCACAGCTCTTGTTGTCCCCCCTGCTCACAGGAGGAAACTGAGGCACAGAAATGTGACACAGTTTGTCCCAGGCCAGGCGGCTGGTGATAGGGGCCTGGCTCAAGACCCTGCACCTTACTGTTGCGGGCCAGACAGTGAGCTCTTGGGGCCCGGGGCTCCTCACCTTTAAGATGGCTGCGGGGTGAGGCGAGCCAGGGCCTGGCGCTGTGCCTGGCACTGGACTCACCCCGCAGTGCAGGGATTCCTTCCACACAGCACGAGAGCCTGTCCTGGGAGTCCGCACGCCAGCCGGGGAGGAGGGGTCCGCAGACAGGAAACCGCAGTGTCCTGCGAGATGCAGGCTGTGACAAGGCCACAGAGAAAGGGCCAGCAGGGCGGGGCCTTGGGCAGGAGGCAGGTCTCACGGGTGGCTACACGGAGAGGTGAGATGTGAGGCTGACCAGAGGCCGCAGGGCGTCTGGCAGACATGGAGAAGGGAGGACAGAGGGCACTGCAGAGGCCTGGGCTTCTAGGAGCAGCTCCCAGGGGCGCCTCTGCTGGAGGGCTGTCTGAGGCTTGGGCAGCCCTCAGGGGCGGTGGGTGACTCACCCGAGGTTCGATTATCAGAAACAGAGCTGAAGAGTTGACACACAGCCCACGGAAGAAGGAGACACAAAGGAAGCCCCCCCAGGGCACGTACCTGTGGGGACGAGGCCTCTGGTCCCACCCCAGGTGGCCCCTGGTGCCTGCCTGGCCACAGGCCGTGGTTAAGACTGACCTGGATTCACAGCGCCCATCCACGCAGATGCAGAGCATGACACTTGCGGCACTCCGCGGCTGCGCCTGAATGCAGGGAGCCCGTGTGTACAGTGGGGGGGGGGGGGGGGGGGGGCAGGGAAACTGGAGGCTGCAGCCCCTCTGAAGACACTGCACAGAACAGGCCTGAAACAGCGCTGAGTTTTCAACTCGTCTGGAGCCGAGTCATGTCCCCAGCCTCCAGTGAGAATTCCAGCCTCGTGGAAGAGCAATATCGATCCAGTCCAAACCATCTCTACTGTGGGTGAAGGAAGACTGTGGCAGTGACCAGCGAGGGCCAGGGTACACCTGGAGACAGGCTTCACCCAGGGGTGCTGGCCCAGCCGCACGGATAGGTCTCGTAAGTTCTGTGCTAACTCGGTAGAGTACAGGGCAGACTCCTGGCCCTGAACACAAACACACCCAGACCACAGCCCCAGACACAGCCCCCAGACACTCAGCCCCAGACAGGCATACCCCTAGACAAACACAGTTCCAGACCACAGC
>NW_012149986.1:1334191-1368334 GCF_000956105.1 Propithecus coquereli | reverse complement strand
CACAAACACACCCAGACCACAGCCCCAGACACAGCCCCCAGACACTCAGCCCCAGACAGGCATACCCCTAGACAAACACAGTTCCAGACCACAGCACCCGAGACACACACAGCCCCCCAGACACACACAGCCCCCCAGACACACACGGCCCCCCAGACACACACGGCCCCCCAGACACACACGGCCCCGCAGACACACACGGCCCCCCAGACACACACAGCCCCCCAGACACACACAGCCCCAGACCACGGCCCTGAGAGAACCTGGTGCGCAGCAGTCAGAGGCAGGGCAGGAGCCCACAGTCTGCTCACGGAGAATCTTTCCCACTATGTTGGGAGAGCCACGAAAAGCTTTGGCGCCCCCTCCCCAGCTCCTAGGGCTGCCACGGGTACAACAGAGCCTGTAGATGATCAAGAGCAAGCATCTGCCAGTGCAGACCCGACCGCCTCCAAATCTTGATCAATTATTGTCAATGTGTGTTTAAACTTTGATAAAAACACCCATGTTTCCTTTAATGAAGAGTATCTCCACAAAGTAGGGATTTAAAAAATATCTACCCCAGGGATTGATCTGGATTGGGGAGCTAATTAGCTTAGACGTAGCAGCCAGATACCTGCTGGGAAGGCAGAGACATCCTGTCATTCAGGGAAGAGGCCACAGATTCCAGGAGCCCCATGGCTGGGGTGTGCCCAGCAAGTCTCTCCTGATGGAGGGGGGACCTTCCAGAGCCCAGGAGAAGTTTGGTTCTCAGAGAGCAGGAAGGACCCTCGGCCTTTTGCTCAAGAGGGCTGTGGCAAGTGTCTGTGGGATGAGAGAGAGGCCCTGGTGTTGTCAACATTTGGCAAAGCCGATGGCAGAAGTGGAACCATTCCCAGAAGGTCAGCGTGGGTTTCCAAGCTGCAATAAGGTGTTAGGGCTCCATAGAGCAAGTGAGTGATTGCCAAGAACCGACGGATACTTAGAAATCTGTTGGCACCCTATTGTTTGTGTTTCTTTAATTCTTGGTCCAAAACATGTATCATTTGTCATCTAGGGTCATCAGAGTTTAGTTTGTTGTTGATTTTAAAGGACGCACATACAAGGGTGGGGAAGCATGTTGAATTTCTCTGCCTGGGTGAGTCAGATGAAAGAATGTCTAAATGGGCCCCCGACTGTGCATCCAGGGGCCACGGTTCACCCTTGGACAGCCCACGCACACTCCATGCACAGCCACATAGCTACTAGGTGAGAAAAGTCCATACAGAGCACTGGCCATGGAGATCCAAGTCTGTAAATGAAAGGTGGCTGGCGAGGGTGGAGGATTGCCCTGGTTCCTACATGGGGTACCTGGCACTGTCTACAGAGCCACCAGAGGGGAACGGCGGTTGGTCAACATTGGAACCAAGCCACTGTGGCCTTGCAGAACTTCTCTGGGCACACGTGGTCTGCACATCCAATGCCCAGCGGAGCAAGGGCACTGCAAAGGGCTCAAGCCATGGCTGGACCCCGAAATGCTTGGCGCTGATCAAAATCCCAGAACCTTTCTGATGGTGTTTTTTCAAAAGACACTACCCACAAAGACCAGTTCCCTCCAGCCTCACACCCTCCTGGGCTGGCTGTAGAGGAAAAGCAAAGCTGAGACCCTCTGGCCACCCACCGACACTCTCAGCCTGGCATGAGCCACCTGCATTTTATCTTACCCCAAAGTGGTGGGTAGACTAGATGTCTGAGCACGACCCAGACCATGGGTGGGCCATGTCCAAGCCAGCCTGTTTGAGGCCATTTGGACTGTCCATGCCCAGCCAGCTGGGGCCAGCTCCATTGAGCCTGCCCCCGCCCCAGAGGGCTCTGGGTGGCACCCCTCCTGCTTCTCCACAGAGTTGCAGTTGTTAGGTTGTTTTCCCAAGAAAGCTCTATCTATTTCCAACAAGGTGCTGTCTGAAAATTAACCCCAGCAACTTCTCCCACACTCTTCTTTCCCACAACAAATAGTAACAAAGGAAACAATTTCTTTTCTGGGCTGAGAATGGAAAAGGGAGACATCACCTCCTGAGCTTGTTTAAATTTACTTCCTTTGTGCTATTCAGAACATGCCAAGTGACTAATGGACAAGCTAGAGCCCAGCTTTAATGAGAAATTAAGGTGGGGCGGCAGAGTTTCTCAATGGTAATTGTGGCATTTGGGCGTTATACAGCTTTTAAAGAAGTTGAGGCTGCTGGAAAGTTTGTTGCTATTTTGGTAAGTGGCTTCGTGGCCTGGCTCTGGAGATGGAACAATACTCACCCCTGCCGTGAACATAATTCCCGAGGCTTGCCCGGGAACACTCTGGGCTTTGTCCTCCCATTTTTTAGCATGTGATCAAAGGAAGCTTTGACCTTGAGTTTGCAAACCCATTGTCTATATCAGTGCTCAGCTTTAGGTTCTGTCTTTGCAAACATTCCCCATAGATACAGATAAAGACAAATTTATGTTACTGTTCTGCTGCTGGTACATCTTATGTATGATTCAACCCACTTTTTCCTATTGGAACTGTTGCAAAAGATGAATTGGAAAGTATTTGCAACATCCTCTGATTTGATCAGCAGAATTCAGAACCTCAGAGATTGGATACTATAGCATTTCATTTTGTCTTAAAGTTTTAAAAAAAAAAAAACCTTGTGTCCCCACAGTGAAAGCAGAGAGGGTAGAGAGGTAAGAGGAACAGGTAGGTCACACTGCCAGCAAGACGACAGTCTTGGGTAATTCTGTGAATCTGTCCCTGAGCTCCTCAGGGCCTGTTTCTTCTCCTGCAAGGTGGGGACGATGTTGCTGCCCAGCTGGGTCACTGTGGGGCTAGGGCAGTGATGCACGTGGCCGTGCTGCCTGGGGGGACGGCCCGGCGGCTGGGCTGCCCTCCTCAGCTGACTGCTGGGCTTGGGAAGAGAAGTAGTGGTGAGGAGGCCATGACAGCAGGCACAGCCAGGCCTGGGAGAGCACAGGGACGTGTCACATCTCAGGGGGGTTTGCAAAGGCTGCTGCAACACAGTACCACACACTGGGCCCCTGAAACGACAGACATGGCTCGTCTCACAGTTCTAGAGGCCTGAAGTTGGAAATCCGGGGATCACAAGGCCGAGCTCCCTCAGACCAGGGAAGACTTTTTCCTGCCTCCTCCTCGCCTCTGCTGTGGCTGGCAGCCCTTGGCACTCACTCCCTGGCTGGTAAGTGCTTCCCTGCAGGCTCTGCCCTGTCTGCATGTGCCATTCCCTGTGCATCTTTTTCTTTTCTTATAAAGGCACCAGTCATTGGATTAGGGGCCACCCTGATGACCTCATCTTAACTTGATTACCTCTGCTGAAACCCTATTTCCAAACAAGGTCATATACGCTGGTACCGGGGCTAGGATGTCAACACGTCTTTGGGAGGGGGGCACAATTAGACCCCTAACCACAGGGAGCATGCTGGCACTGTCTGGCCAAGGAGGGGATTGGCTTCCAAGACCCTCCAGCTGGCATGGGGTCCACACCAGTCTCTGAGACAAAGGCTGCCTGAGGATGCGCCAGAAAGCAGGCACGAAAGTTCCCATCGAAGGGCCTCTCAGCCCTGCCCACGGACATAGCTCCACTCAGAAGGGAGGCCCTTCCAAAGCCTCCTTGCCTGGTGTCAGGTGGACGCCTCTGGGGCTAAGCCCGCTCCAAGTCCTCCTGGGGCATCACACACAGCCCTGGAGCTACGGGGGGCTCCATCCTCACAGCCATCCTGGGCACCTCCACCCCTGGGCCTGATGAGGTCTCTGGGTGCCACTTCTCAGTGGGCCAGAGAGGCCTGGGTGTGGCCAAGGCTGCCCTGCTGGGGTGTGTAGGCGGGAGGCGGGGCTGAGGCCTGGGCAGGACCTCCCCTGCAGCACTGACCCCACCAGGGGCTCCATTCAGGAATGGAGTCACTGCCCGTGTCCTCGGGGGTCCACTTCACCAGTGACCCTCTTTGTCTGGCTTCCTCTAGAAGCAACTCCCGTGGTCAGCACGGATGGTGGACCGGGGAGGCCTGGGAAGGGGAGGAAGCCCATGAGGGCTGCTGCTGGGCGCCTCCCACGGTGGGCAACTCCGCTCCGTCCTGCGGGCAGCTCAGAGCCGTCCTGGGGCGGGGGGTGGGCATTTATCCACCGCACAAGGCTCTCTTGCACCCACAAAGGCAGCTCTCCAGGGCGTGGCTCCCAGCACAGCAGGCACAGCCAGGTGCTTCCTCAGGAGAGAGGGAGCCACAGGGGTGGCAGGTGAGTGCCCAGGAGGCACAGGCAGGGAGGTCCTGCCTGGCCATTACCACACCCCAAATCGACCCGCAGCCTGGACTTGCCTGGACCATTACTGCACCCAGTAATGCAGTGTTGATTTGGGGTACAATAATGTTCCAGGCAAGACCTCCCTGCCTGTGCCTCCTGGGCACTCACCTGCCACCTCTGTGGCTCCCTCTCCCCAGCAGAAACGCCCTGGCTGTGCCTGCAGAGAGCTGCCTTCAGTCAAGGAGAGCTGGGCGGTGGATAAATGCCCTCTTCTCCCCTCTGACCAACTGCAGCCTGGGATTGCCTGGACCTTACTGCATCCCAAACCACCTGCAGCCTGCTGTGCTTCCACCAGGTGACAGGCTTAGCCCACCCCTCACAGAGCACTCTAGGGAATAAAGGACTGAAGGCCCCACTGCTGGGACCACTCCCTGCGGGTTTCTCCGCTGAGAGCCCCCCAGCACTCTGTGCCTCCGCCTCCCAGGCAGCCTGCACTCAGGACTGGTCCACCTGGGGTGGAAAGGCCTGTCCTCTCAGCTCAGCTCTGGACACTTCTGCAGGACCACCCAGGCTCCGGTGCCCCGTGGGGCTGCCTGTGGCTCCACATCTCCCTGGGGCTGCCCTGCCCCCTCCTCCTCCCTTCCATGGTCTTTAATCCCAAGAGTGTCCCCAGCCCAGGTGTCTCCCAGTCAGGGTAGGTGTCCCTGGGAATGCCACCCGCAAGATACTGCTGCATCTCATCCCCAGGCCAGAGTGCTTGCCAAGCATTCAATAAGAGCTGGAGCTGGGCCACCCCCTCCCCCCGCCCTTTCTGCGATGAAGGTTTACACAAACCTTTAAACAAACTTTGCATGGGACCAACGGGGTTGGGATTGCAGGCATTCGGCTTGCAGTCCCAAAAGGCTTCTAGCAGAAAGCAGTCCATTTCCTTGTAAAACAAAAAGATTTCCCTTTCTACGAGCTGCTAATAAGCACATGCAGAGCTGGGTGTCAGCCACAAAAGCTCAGGGAGACAGAGGCGTTTGCTCGGAAGGCCCCACTCAGCTGGGCCTTGGAGACCGGTACGCCGCGGGGTTTCCAAGCTTGGACTCACAGAGACCTCTAAGCAAATGCCACCTCCGCCAGGTACAAACCAGAAGTCATGTCCTGAGCAAGCAAGGAGTCCAGAGTGCCAAAGGCTGCGTGTCCAATCAGGCACTAAGCACAGGCCTGTGAGTGGTCACCTGCTGCCAGCCGGGCACTTCCCTGTTCTCATCCCGACTCCTCTGTGCCAGGCCAGTGAGACATCTTCGGAGGGTCCGGGAAGCCCCCACTCACAGGCTGTCCAGCCCAGCAGCCACTCATGTGCACTTCGAGATTCTGGCGCATTAACTATGCCCCAGCCCTCTCAGGAGGGTGGTGACCCGGGGTCCCTGGGCTGGGAGGTGGGGCCATCAGCTGTGCCCATGAAGCTGGCCACGTGGGAGGGTGGCCCACGGCCGCTCAGAGAAAGCAGCCCCCGTTTCCTCCATTCAGGCACACTTCCACTGGGCCACGGCAGCCCTGGGCTGTGAGCTTCCCAGTTTGACGTCCTGCTGTCTCAAAAGGAAAGGGAAGGAGCGCACAGGAGCCCAGCCACGCCAGGAACAGCCGTCCCTTCCCGGCAATTCTCATTCATCTAGTTAGGGGCGAAAGCGCCCCAGATTTATAAAGATGTTAAAATTCGTAGATACGGCATGTACGGGGAAGGGCAGCTGGGATGGGCACCTTCACATGGCCCTTCGCGCCCGTCACAGACCACGTCACTCCCCACGCCTCACTTGGCATCGCCCTGACAGCCCAGCAGCAGCATAAACGCACACTGGAGAGCTGAAGGCAGCTCCTCCTGCCCCGGGTCGGCTCTGTGGCTCATTTCCCACATGAGCAGACACAGGGACGTGTGGAGAAGGAACCTCATGTGGAGGCCTGGGAGCATGGTGGAGGGCACCTGCTCCTAGCCAGGCTCCTCCTCCCTGCCCTGCAGGTGGCTGGATGGTTCGTCCTTCAGGTTAGCTCAGGAGAGCAGTAGGGTCCTAGTGGACCAAAGCAACATTGTTTCTGAGATCTGGCACATGGGACAAGGATCCCCCTCCACAGGACACTGTCAGTAGCTGCATTTTCCATAGGTTTGGAGTTTGAGGTTTGCCAGGCCAACACGTCAGAGATCTTTTTCTTCCCAGTATCTTGATGCTGCCTGTAACTTGGGACCGTGCACCAAGCCAATGGCCATTTCTGCAGACTGGGCACAGGAACCAGTAAGTTAGAGCTTCTTCAAAGGGCCACACACAACCTGGCCACCCAACAATGCTCTGAATAAGCAAAATAGTGAGTACAAATGTCAATGCCTCAAAACCGCCCCGTGCTGGGGAGTCACTAAGGGACCATCGCACGTCTTCTCCCTGCCTGAGTCCATTAATGCAGACATAACCAAACGCCATAGACTGGGTGGTGCATACACAACAGAAATGTGTTTCCCACAGATCTGGAGGCTGGAAGGTCCAAGATCAAGGCCTCTGGTGGGTTCCGAGTCTGCTTAGGGCCACTCTCTGCTCCCACAATGGCCCCTTGTTGCTGCGTTCTCTGGAGGGAACAAATGCCAAGTGAAGCCTCTTTCATGAAGGCCTAATCCCACGCCCTCATCACCTAATCACCTCCTAAAAGCCCCGCCTCTTAATACTTTTCCACTGGGGATTAAGATTTTCAACATGAATTTTTGGAAGCGACAGGAGCATTCAGACCACAGGACACAACTAGGGAAATGAATGCTCAGCGGAGCTGAGCGGCATTGCAGAGAGTCCCCGGTAGGGCAATGCCCAGCGGAGCTGTGAGGGCAAGGCCACCTTCAAAACCCCAGAACTGCGAGAAATAACTGTTCTTTACAAATTCCCCAGGCTCTGGTATTTTGTTACAGCAGCACAAGCAAACTCAGACACTCACCAAACGTCCACTGTTTTCAACCACTGCCCAGTCCTGGCCTCCGGAGAGCTTTACCCACAAATCCTTTCCAACGTGGCAAACTTCACCCGCTTGGAGAGGAAAATGGAAAATTCCACCTCGGGCCCTGCCCCTCTTAGTGCAAGGAGCCCTGGGTCCCCAGCTCTCTGCCCTCAAAAACCAGGTGGAAACTGGAGCTTCTCTGCGGAAACACACCTGCCTCACAGCGCCACACGGCGCGGTTGGAAAAGGAGTGGGGAACAGTTCCACGCACAGAATAGCGTGCATTCATTCTCCTTCGCCAAAGGGGAAAGCCAGAGCTTTCTCCCTTTCTTCCACGTGCTGGCTTTGAAGAGTTTGGACACGCTTGAAGCTCTGACGAGTGAGGCGGGGTGGGGTGGGCAAAGGCAACGTAACCTAAACATTCGTACCCCCATAATATGCAGAAATAAAATAAACAAACAAACCAAAAACAGATGCAAAAGGCTGAACTGCAGATTAGCTAACCTTAGCTGGCACACTGCTCATCCGAATGGTAGAGCAGTTGTGTTTGAGGAATTTAGACTTTAAAACATGTTTTCACAGAAGGAAACCTTCTTTATCTACTAGATGGTCAGTGATTTTTCTAGAACTGGGAGCTTAGAGGGAAAAAACCAGAAATGGAGCCAAGTCCAAGAGCAGCTGCAACAGGAGGCTGTCCCAGAAGGTAGTCACAGGTGATTTGCCTGCTGCCATCTGGTTCCTTATTGTCGACTCTTTTAAAATGACAAAAACAGTGCACGTTGCTGGAACAACTGACATGGTACCATGCACAGGGAGCACTTCTGAGTCCCCTGCGTCTGGCCCGGCCCGTCTGCAGCATCCTGCCCTCCTCTGCAGTGTGCACTTGCTCGCACTTGCCGGGGAGGTCCACTCAGGGGCAGCCACCCTGGCACTGGTCAGAAACTTGCTGTGGTTTTGTAATTGAACATTTCCTGGGCATTCCTCCAGATCAATACTCATAGATCCAGTTCATTCCTGTTGGAAGCTACAGAATAGATGAATATTCCACAGAACGAATGTCCCATCATTTATCCAGCTCTTCTCCTGCCTGGGAACATTCACACAGCTCGCACAAAGCTGCGGCACACACCCCGTGCATATATTCCTACACATCGGTTCACTTATTGCCGAAGGATACGTTTCTGCTGAGTCAAAGTGTCCAGACATTTTACATCGCCATGAAAACCGCCAGGGCACCTGCTGCTACCTTCCCTGTGGTTCGCCATCCCAGCAGTGGCGTGGGAGTGTGGTGTTTTCTTGCACGCTGCCTCCGCCAAGTGTGTCAATTTGTAAACACTGGGCCACTCTCAGAGGTAGAAAATATACCTCACTGTGACTTTTATCTTCATTTCCCTGATTCTTAGTGAAATTGAGCATATTTTTATATAATCCTAACAACTGAGGTGGCCTCTTCTTCCATTTTTGTAATCTTTGCCCATTTTTCTTTTTATATTTTGTATTTATTTTATTTGTAAAACTATTTGAGTATTGTAGACACCAACCTTCTGTCTCTCGCAGGGGTTGCAAAATGTTTTCCCCAGTTTTTCCTTATTCATTTCCTTATTCATTTGCCAGAAACATTCAATTTTTATGCAGCAAATTTGTCATTTGCATAAGTCAAAATTTGTCACCTAGCAAGATGTCCTTTCTACTTTCTGGTCTATCTTAAAAGGCAACTCCCCACCCCAAATCACACAAATATATGACTAAAATCGCACCTATCATTACCAGAGCTGCGTGTTTTTCCAGGTGGGTCCCCAGGCTTCCTAATGCTCCCTGCCCCCCTGGAAAAGCTGCCGCAGGGCTGACCTGGGCAAGGCAGCAGACCTTGGGCTGCCCTGGACACACATTCAGCGTTTTTCTTTTCTTGGTCTTAATTCCAACAGTGGGATTCACAGATCCATGCCCTGGGAACACTTCTATCTGGGCCCAAAGAGTCCAAGGGATGCCTCTCTTGCTTCTGGCAAATTTCTGAATTTTCCCAAAAGAAACTGCCTGAAAGGGAAAAGCTAAGCCTGGGGACACTCAGCCCCCAGGGAAAGCTGCCGGGGACGTCGGGGAAGTCAGTGTGTTGGCGGGCACCAGCCTGGGTGCCTCAGTCCACGTCCCCGCCTGCCTGACCACACCCAGTGCTCGCAATGACCCCACAGGACAGCAGCTCTCTGCGGGACAGAAGACGGGGGACAGGGGCACAGAAGGAAGTTCATGTGGCCTGAGCTTGCTCTGTGCCAAACAGTGCAATTCAGATAAGATGCTCCGCTGGGCTGTTCTCAGAATAGCCCGACACCCAGGTGACTTCGTCCCAGTTTCACAAGTAGAAACCAAGGTTAGCGAGCTCGCCCGGCTGGTTAGCAGACCCTGGTTAGCTCACCCAGGTGGTAGAGACGCTAAGTTTCCCCTGACCCAGGGTCCTGGCACCCAGCCTCCCACACCCCGGGCCCTGCCCTGGTCTCTACCTCTCCCTGGGACACTGGGCCACTGCGTGGCAGCATTTAGACCCATGCAAGGACTCGCTCCGTGTGCCCAAGCCGGTCGGCTCAGAGCAGTGTCACGTAGGACCCTCATCCGGCACCTGCCCTCCAGGGAAGGCGGAGCAGGGCAGGGCAGGTGCTACTCAAGGAGCTGTGCCTGTGGCCAGCTGGGCTGGTTTTCCTTCCTGGGTTTCTTACCGTGCTGAGGTGTAAGGTCCAGATGCTAATCCTGTCCCGAGCTCTGCGTCTCCTTCAGGACAGCTCGCCCCAGTGGGCGCAGCACCTGTCACCCCAAACCTTCCACCCGACGATGGCTCAGCCTGCCTCTGGGCGACTGAATCCAGGTGCACATCTCCCCGGTGTTGACTGCTCTGGCCCCGGACCCAGCTCAATGTCCCCTGCCTGGAGGAGCCTTCCCTGCCCCCACAGCGTGTGTCCTTGCACTGCAGCTGGGGGACTATCTTTCCCATACTTGCGGCACTTTGTAATTATGACCCTACTTCTAGGGTCACCTGGCAAGGGCGCTATTCTCAGCCCACAGGTCCATCCCCCACGAAGGCATCCTCTGCCCCTTATAGCGGGCACGTGTAACGCCAGGGACACCTTCACTGAAGCCCCAACCTGCACTATCGCCAAAGCCCACGCTACTCAGACCACGGTCAGTGGGACGTGAAATGCCAACGCCCAGGCCTGTCGGTGTTCCTGGCACCTATAGGACTGCTTGTCTGTTCTGAGGGGGAATGGCAAGGACAGTTTCCCTTTTCGGATTCCAAGGTCAGCAGTTGATCCAGAAAAATAACACTGGGAGCTGTTTTCCTTCCCTGGGGTGTGTCAAAGCTCCCTCTCTGCCCTGTAAGTCCTGACATCTCGCAGCTGTCCTCGGGCCCCAGCCAAAGCCGGGGTCCACGCTCTGCTTCTCCCACTCCCGAGAGCTTTTTTTGGCCTATAGGTCACACCCTGGGGCCGCAGGCATCTCCACACCCACCTCAGCAGAATGTTCCCTGATTTCACAAGAAACGTGAGTGAGCTGTCAACTCTGGTGGCAGCAGCCCCGACTCGCACTAGCCAGGGAGTCCCGTGGGAACCTGCGGCCAGTCTGCCTGCGGCGTAGCCCTGCCCACCGGTGAGGCTGAAGGCATTGCCTGTCCAAGAGGGGAGCCCCTCGTGAGCCAGAAATGTCCCAGCAAGGGAAGGACACAGACCCTGTCAGCAGGGGACCAAGCCTTGCTGCCGCTGACCTCAGCGCGGTGCAGCCTCTTGGGCTCCCCGTCTCCTCCCAGCCGTGGACTCTCTGACTCGGCTGCACTGGGAGCTGCCTGAGGCCATGTCCCTTCCTGCAAGGCTGATGGAAATGCAGGGCTTCCGGCCGTGCTTGCTGAATGCCGGCTGGGGGAGATGGCACCTGGCCCAGGCACAGCACGGAACTATGTGGATGCCACAGGAGCAGAGAGTCCGTGGGAAGACAGACACACCAGCAGGCCCAGCCTGGAGACCACCTGGACTCCTAGGGCTACTCAGTGGTCCGGTTAGTACCAGAGACATCGGCACAAGGCCAGGCCCAGACCTAACCTGGAAGATGCCCCAGGAGAGGGTCCCACCCCACTGAGGGAGGCACCAGGGTTAACTGCACAGACCCTGGGGGAGGCCACAGCACCCATCTGGTCTCCACGTGGCCATCGGCAAACCAGACCTGCTCATGAGAAACCCCGTCTGGGGACACCTGGTGGCCTGGCACCGAGGGAGGTGCTCGTGCCTATCTTCAATGACGCCAGGAGGACACTGTCCAACGGTCCACCTGTTCCCGTTGCTGTTGGCCTTCCTGGCCTCCCTCCCATCACCTCAGTCTCCCTACAGCCCTCCCAGGACATGCTTCAGGCCTCCCCCACCCCCGACTTTTGGTTCTTCACTCTAGAGAATCTGACAACTTCAGAAAGAAGGAAAAATCTGTCCTGAACTAAGCCCTTCCATGCAGCTCCTGTGTGGTACGGAGAGGAATGTGGCAGGCCTGCGTAGGCACTCTCAGGCGCTCCAAGCCCGGCAGCAGCAAAGCCAGGGAGCCCTGCAGTGCCAGGGCTGACATGGAGCAGAGGTGGCAGCCCTTTGTCTCTAGCTGCCTGGCAGCTGCACAGTGGGACATCAGCCGGGCCACATGCCCACCGCATCCAGCAAGGCTCTGCTGGAAGCTGGCAGGGGCTGCAGCCAAGCAGGTAGAAAGTGTGTGCTTGCAACAGACCCTGAGCTCTCAAAAAGGGAATAGAAAACCAGTGACCCAGTGGAATTAGGTAGAAAAGCTAACACTTTGCTTTTAAGCTAAAACAACACCCATTGTTGACAACCCTAGAAAAGGTCAATTTATTATCTTCTGTGTTCCGGTTTGAACCACAGTGGGAAGGGAGAAGGGACACAGACGTAGAATTTCTGTTGCTCAGGGCTCCCCTGGCCACGTGGTGGCATCATTCCAGAATCACCAAGTCAACCAGACGTCAAAGGTGGTGGCCTGCTGCATCCACCTGCAGGCCTGGCTCTGGTGGCCAAGTGGCCTTCTCAGCCAAACTGATCACACGACAAGCATGCTCCAGTGCACTCCAGCCAGACCCATCTCCACGCACCGAGTCTAGAAGACAGTGGCTCTGCAGACAGCCGCCGGGTCGCTGTTCCGGAGCAGCATCCACATCCAGCCAGAGAGAGGCCGTGACCCTACACGCCACCTCTGGCGTTCCTGAGCCTCCTCCGCCCTGGACCACAGCTACAGACAGGCACCCCGTCTCCTCATCTGGACTCAGCTCCCCGAGGGTGGGAGCCCTGCTGGTCCATCTCGGACCCCACGCTGCCCAGCCCCGTCCCAGCCTGGACGATCTGCAGGGCGACTGCTTCGGCCCATCTGCAGCCGCCAGAGGGATCCCCAGAAAATAAGTCTGAGTCGCCCTCAAGAGTAATGGGAAGCAGAGAGAGAGCCAGTGAGGCCGCTTCTGTTCGTTCCAGAATGTTCCATGGAGGTTGTCTGTGCTCCTGCTCTGTAAATGGAAAGCCTCTGAACAACTACAAAGGAGCGCAGTTGCACTCGAGCCCAGCAGCGCCTCCTAGAGACAGGCCTGCTGCACCTCGAGGCTGTGCTCCCGCCGGGGGCAGGCTGAGCGCTAGGCCCACGTCCGCCACACCCCTCCTCCACCTCCTTGCAGAGCACTAACTCCTCCACCAGCTGCATTAGGGGAGGTGATCCTCAGATTCATCCCTTTTCGGCCTAGGGAGCATCCCTCAACATCTGAAAAACAAGAAGATAGAATGAGATTTCTGCATTGCCCATTGGTTTTTTAAATTTGTCTCCATAGCATTTGGGGAACTGGGTTCTGGATGCACCCCACAGAGCATGTCAGTTTGAATGGGGCACAGCTCCAGCCCACAGGGATTCATAGTCCTCAATGAAGAAATGTCCATGGGCCATCAGAACTCAGGTCTCGAAACCCACCAGGTGGGTTCAGGCTCTCTCCAAGTGCCCATCTGGAAGTCACAGAAAATAGGAGCTGAATGGCTGGAGGGCTCAAGGTTGAGGTCACTGTGCTGGATGAAGACTAGGACCAGGTGAGCTCTGAGGTCTCCTCTGCACCCCAAACCCGCAGTTCTCAGGAGCCATGCCACAGGTTGCTCACTTTGCACCCCATAGCTGTTGGCAACTCTATGGCTCAAGCGAGGCAGCTTGGGGCAAACTCAGAGCCGGGTCTCAACGCCTGTCCATCAGACTGCAGAGCATCGCCCCTCCTGCCTGGCGTGGTCAGCTCCCCAGCTCAGGGCTCCCTGGCAAGTAGCTCTCTGGTGAGTAATGCCACTAGCAGGGCAGCGGCCCCACAGGAAGCCCCACAGGCAGGGGACTAAGCACCGCCTTGCTGGGAGCCGCCTTCTTTATTTTTTTGGAGGGCAGGCAGGGCTTTGGACGAGGGTGAGCTGGTAGACAGAGCTGCCCTTACAACTGCCATGGGCTGCCGCAGCACACTTTGTTCAGAAGTAATAACAGCTATTAGGGAAGAAAGAAGTCATCACCGCCAAGAAACAAAGGGTGCTCAGTGCTCCTGGCCGCAGACCAGCTGGCCATGGGGAGCCGAGGGCCTCCTCACCTCACATGCACATGGCAACCCTCAGTGGGAGATCCCGGCTGCTCCCCTCCCGCTCCCTGTGTTCTAGCCCGTGTGTGCACCTTACTGAGCAGAGCGCAGTGGCTCTGGAGACATGGGCTGAGGGGCTCAGAGCCCAGCAGGCCATTTGTGGTTTTCCTGCACTTTATCAACTCCGGCCTCAGCTGGAAAGAGTTTCCCAACGGTGCTGAGCCTGCTAGAAAGCGCTGGCATGCAGGCAGGTGTGAGTCCTAAATGCCAAGACAGAGGTGGCCAGGGAAGGCTGTGAGCTGTGTTTACGGGGAACAAGAACAGCAAGGTAAACTGCAACCGCGTGCAGAGATAAAAATAACAGCAGTACAGCAGGTCCTGCCAAAAAATCGAGCCTAATCGCCACCGAGCCCTGGGGCCGGAACCCAGGCGGCGAGGACACTGGGCAGCTCATACAGTCTCTCTCCCTCCCCCTCCCCCAGCCTGCAGACATCTGAGAAGCTCAGTGGGGACACACAACTCCTAGCACAGCTTTCAACCAGGCCCTGTAGACAGTTCCCAGATGAGCTTTAGAGCTGCGACAAAGCAACGCCCCAGGACGCTTCCCAATGCCTGGAGGCGGGCACCAGCTGGCAACCTTGAGCCAGGCACTCCACTCTGGGCACCTCAGTGTCCTCTCCTTCCCAGGATGGAAAATGACACCCAACCCTTAGGGTCCTGGCAAGTGAGAAACACCCATGTCAGGGCAGCAAACGCTCAGCTGTGCTTCTGAGCCGCCCTTCGCTTACGGAGACGGGAGACGCTCAGGGTGCAAGGCACGGTGCGAGGCTCAGCCTGCTCTGTCGGAGCAGTCCCACCCTACCAGGGAGTGCATGCAGGAGCATGACAACACCCCCAGCCGAGGCCGGTGCTATTGCAAAGCCTGGGTCACCTGCCCTGAGGGCCACGGTTTCTCGTTCCAGTCGCCAAGTGCTGGGTCTACCGTTGGTTCTACGAGAGGATTTAGCAGAATTAGGGCTCATGTTTTGACAGCTATGTATGTGTATATATATTTAGTTGCTTTCTGGCTCACAACACAGCCTTCACAAAGCCACTTGTAACTGACTGAAGAGCAAGGCCACCCACGTGTCTGTGCGGGTAGACAGTAAAATAGGTGGAGAGGCCCCATGACTATTTGGGGACAGGCTCTCCTTTTGTTTTCCAATGGAAAAAAATATCTTGCCATGTACCCATAAAAACTGTAATCTCACAGAAGATGGAGCTTCACTGTCCCCTGGCTAAAGCTGGCAGTGGCTCTGCTTCCCCACCCTCCAACCACACTGCCCGGGGCTGCCTGGTGCCCCCTGAGTTCATTTGCTCTGCTTCCTGGCAACCACGCCAGGAAACTTCCAGGGTGGTCGTGTTCAGAAATGCATGTTCCCCTGACAGCCAGTGGGAAGAGAAACGGGTCCATGTGGCTTCCCAGATCGCCACCCCACTGTGGGCCCCGAGTGGTCAGTGCGCACACTGTGGGACTCCGAGGCTTGAGGGGAGCACAGACGTGAGTCCCGCGGGGGCCGGGAGGGGAAACCCTCGAGTGAAGCTACAGCGGCAGGCCCAGCCGTGAGGTAGGAAAAAGAACATGGTTCACCTTCCACGTCGGGGGAAGAAACTCTCTGTCACTAAGCATCCTCCCTGGGCAAGGCCCTTTGCTGTGCACACACCCTTCATGAGTCTTGTCTCAGTCTTTGCAACAACCATAATCGCATTGACTCGTTGGACGGAAGAGGACACAGGGAGAGGCTGGCACCACAGCCAGTCAGTGGGCAGCGCAGGGAGCCGGGGTGCCAGGGCTCTGCCTTCCCACAAGGGAGACCTGGAGGGCCAGTCCCTTCTCCGTGAGGGCAGACCCCAGGCAGGCAGGTATCCTCCTGTCCAGCTGCTGGCACATACGCTAACGACGGTGTTCTTGCTGAGGACTGCGGGGACAGAATCTCAGAATCTGTGCTCTGCTGCCAGATCCTGGCCCTGGGGCAGATGAGAGAGGCTTCCAGAGAACACTGAGAGCTGAGGTTCTCCTTCAGTAACTGCTAACCTGTGCAAGACCAAGCAAGAGAATGAAAGTCACCAACTTGCAGCTCAGAACAGAACATGCTGTGCACCGGCTGCTCACCCACCACCTCACGCGGGGATTCCACGAGGTGCAACGTTCCCACAAACAATTGTTTAGCAGAGACCCAGGCGTTCTGGCCACTACCTTTTGGGTACTAGTTTGTTTATTTGAAGTAATTCGCAGACCTGAAAAAAATAAATAAATAAGGTAAGTGCTAGGGACAGAGAATGCTTGTAGAAAAAATAGTTTTGCTCAATATTTACCCATGGAAAAAGGCAGCAGCCTTTGGGATCCTTCAGCTTTGAAACAGGGTCCTCTCCTTGGGTTTTTATCAGACTGAAGTCGGCTTCTGTGGGAGGGAACAGAAGCAAGTGAAAGAGGCTTGGGCCTCCTTCGCCTCTGTCCAGCTCGTGGCTCATTGGTGACAGTGTCAAAACCAGAGGGAGAGATTCAGAGCCAGGTGTCATTGGTAATATCCAGGCGTTCCACGGACCCTTGGGCCACCCGGGGAAGGAGCCCAGGAGAACCAGTCAGTGTGTTTTCTCCCAGTGCTCACTCTCCAGACCAGCTGCCAGGCCCGTCTAGGATGTTCATGCAGGACACACGGGGCCATCGAGCACAGCACGCTGCCCTCCCCCCAGACACCTTCCCACTCTTCGGAAGAGCGAAGCAGCTCCCGTTTTTTCACTGATTCTTGACCATCTGAGGTTGGTTTACCCAGCCCTGGGAGTCCAGCAAGGTGGAGAGATCAGGCTTTACAGCAGCAGGCGTGGAACATGTGCATGTGTGTCGCCCGTGCGTTGCAGGAAGCAGCTAATGGAACAGGTGACTGTGGGACCTTGGGAAATTGGCGTCCTATACCCGGGAGAGGCTTTAAGGGCCCATCGGCTTCATTCCTTAGTTCACAAGCAAGAGGGCCTCTGCCTGGTCTCTGGAAGTGTTGAGTACCACAGCAGGGATGGCTAACGAGCCGCTGCCGTCGGATCTGAGCCGACCAGTGCGCTGGGCACCTCTGAGCACGCAGGCACTGTGTGAGGGCAGGCTTCTTAAAGACGTGGACACTAAAGCTCAGAGAGGCACTGAAGAGCTGAGGTCACAGTGGGAAGCCAGAGGCCAGCTGGTGTCCCATCTCATCGTGCAGCAGCACCCATCGCTCCACCACTATGGGTCCAATCCACAGGGACAGACCCCTCTCCTCCCAGGGTCAGCCTGGACTAGAGCTTGAGCTCCGGTTCAGTTCAGTGCAAGTTCTGGATGAGCCCCAGGCTCTAGAGAGCCAGAATTTCCCACAGAGCTGCACCCGAGTGGAATTGCACTCCTGGATCGAAGCATCCTCTATCCCCTCCATGCCCAGAGTGCGTTCCGTGGGCCAGCAGCAGCGTCGGCACTGCCCCAGGGGACTCATTGGAAAGGCTGCGGCCGGCCGCAGCCTCCCGAGTGTGCAGAGGACTCCCAGGCAATCTGTGGGTACGTTAGAAACGGAGACGGGCTGCACTCCCAGGGCCGCGGAGACCCTGAGATCGAGGTCTGTGGTCAAAGTGCCCCAGGGAGACCTGCCCACCTCAGGCGCCCTGGCTTTCTCTCTGGCAAGTTCTTCCCCAGCCCCAGGAGGAACCCCTGGCAGACCCCAGGCTCAGCCCCGCTCCACTGCCACTCTCCCTGGGCTGCGTCTGTCCCTGGCCACACCTGGGTGAAGGGGCCTTGCTGCAGGGGAAGGCACCTGCAGGGGGGCAAATGTCCTTCATGTTCGGGAGAATTGCGTGGCTGGTTGCAGGGGCCTGGGAGCCACTCCTCGCAGAGGGCCCAAGCCTTGGGGCTTGCATGGCTTTTAGAGCTTGTCATTTCGTACCCAACTTCCCTACTCTTGACAACGGGGTGCATAGGAGGGGCTCCCCGACACTCCCATTCTGTTCCTTTGCAGAAAGGGAGAACTCTCTCCCCTAAGAACCCCAAGCAGAAGCCACAGCAACACGGGCTGGCGCTCGCAGCCCCTCCCACGGGCAGGCACTGTTCTGGCCACTTTTTGTACGTTTGTTCCAGGGGGTCCTCAGGCCACCTGATGAGGTAAGGGCTGCCTTCCAGAAGGAAGCAACTTGACCCAGGTGACGCAGCTGGTGAGACTCAGCTCCAGGGAAGCTCCCAGCTGGCAGACACTGCCCTGTGCCCCACCTGCTGCCACCCCTGCTTCCCCAGAGGCAGTGTGGTCGGCCCCTGTTGTTCACGATGGATTCCATGACTAACCCACACTTCCCACAGCACAGAACGTGGACACCAAGACACCATGAGTCTTATTTTGATCAGGGCCCACTGGATTTCATCTTAGTCCATTTGGGCTACTGTAACAGAATACCACAGACCGGGTGGCTTATAAATGACAAACATTTATATCTCACAGTTCTGGAGGTGGCTTGGAAGTCGAAAATCAATGTGCCGCGAACTCGGCCGGTATCTGGTGAGGACTGACTTCCTGGTTCATAGACAGCACCTTCTCCTGTGTTCTCGTGTGGGGGAAGGTCAAGGCCGCTCTCTGGGGCCCCTTTTACAGGGGCGCAAATCCCATTCCTGAGGGCTCCATCCCTGCGACCTAATCACCGCCGGAAGGCCCCACCTCCTGATGCTATCACTGGGGTTGAGGATTCCAACACATGGATCTGGGGGAGCGGCACAATCAAACCTCACAGATTCACTTTTTAGCACTAGAAAGAAGACAGGATTTTAAGTCACACGTGCCTCCCTCTGGGTCCTGGCTCCTCCCCTTACCAGCACCATGACTCTGGAAAAGTCCCTGACCTGGGTCGGGTTCCTGAAGGCTGGGACGGGGGCTCTCCCAGGAGAAGGGCACGGGTTGGGGGGGAACCCAGCAAGGCAGTGGCCCCGCCTGTCTGGAGCCGAGCCACTGTGCGCCCACAAGACAGGGGTTCACACTTTCAGAGGTGTGGCGGCTCATGGAGTCAGGGAGGGTGGAGCTGGTGCATCTCCCGGAGACAGCGAGAGGTGCCCATCCCAGAGCCATGGCCCAGGGGCTCCTGGTAGAAGGAGGTGTGGCGCAGAGGGACAGGGTGGCTCTGGGGACTCAGACAGGCTCCCCACAGATCTCCCCTCTCCCGCTGACACCTGTCATTGGCCAAATCCAAGCGGAAGCCAAGGGGCAGGGGCCCACACCGCGCCCTCCTCAGAGGGGCAGGCAGGGCCAGGGAGGGCGCAGGGGCCTGGGGCAGTGGCTGCACGCTAGAGAATGACAAGCACAACTTGGATCTCTACGCTAGGTTCCAGATTTTAAAACTCATTGTATTAGTTGATATTTTCTTTACTCAAATAAATCATTGTGTAAGTTATAACATTATTTTTCCCACCACCAAGGGGAAAATGGTGAGTTAACAGGGGAAGCCTGGATTCTGTTTGAAACCCTTTCCTCCCTGGCACCTGGCCCACCCCTGCCCCACCCAGCTTCCTTCCTTCCTAGGGGTGGGTTAGGGTCCTGTGGCCCTGTTGAGGGGCCTCTCTTCGCGAGAGATATCCCCCCCTTGCTGTGAACACATCCACCCCCTGCTGTCTAACAGATGTTTCAGATGAGGTGGGAAAATCTGGTGGGCCTGGAACTCTGGTGGGGGACGCAGGGAAATCAAGTCCCCGAGGTTTGCCTCTCAGAGAACAGGGTCCATCTCTGAGAAGGAAGCTGAGGCCGGCTGGAGGACGTGCTGGGACACGGCCCTGACCCTGTGGGCTCCGAAGGCGGCAGGGTGGGCACAGGCCCTGCTGCGGGAGGAAGCAGACCCCGAGCACGCAGGGAGCGGGCCGGGGCGGTCAGCTGCCAGTGGAGGGGCCAGGGGCTGAGGCTGGATTCTAAGTTGTGAATTAACCCTTGTGCTAAGCTGAGGCAAGAGCATTTCTGCTTTGGAATTTATCGCAGTAATTCGTATTGTCTGTAAAAGTCCCCTAAAGACCTTTCCTAGCAGACAATAGCAGAACACTTCAGAACTGCAGCTGCACACACAGACACACTTTGTACTTTGAAGTTGTCTTTCCTCCCAGCGTGAGTTATGTAACCTGAATAAGCCTCACACCTGATTCAGAAACATGAGTCACCGCTAATCTCCAGTAACGGCGGTGGCCCACAGCTCCCAGGACTCGTGCTCTCGGGTGCTCCCCCCCATATTAACCCAGGCCGGCGGCTCCAGTTCACCCGTGGAGGCAGTGAGCGTGGAACGTACCCGTGCAGGGCACTCTGGGGAGAGACCCTGCGGCGAGGCTGTGTGGAAAGGCTGAGTGGGGCGGGAGTGGCGGGGAAGCCCGACATCCCAGCCAGGCCGGCCTGCTGGCCCCCACCCCACGCCCTCCAAGGCACCACCTGAGCCTCTCCGCAGCCACGCCCCTGATGATGAACTGGCAGCCTCAGCGGCCTCATGAGAGATGAGAAACACCCCGCAGGTGCGTGGCAGATTGTTACACAGGGAAACTGAGAAACGTGCCGCAGCCTCTCAAGAAGCTGAGCAAGTCCTGTTCCCACCTTCGGTCCACACCTAGTGGGTCCTGTCCCTTCCACGGACAGCCCACATGGAACACTGCTCCTCAGCGCCTGGGCTGCCACCCCCCTCACTATGGGGCATCCTACATCTCCCCAGGACGTGCCACAGTTTCCAGCTTCCTGCAGAAGAAACCCAAGACCCTCACGCTCTGTGTTCGACACTGGAAGCCTCACTGCCTGATCCTTCCTCTTCCTTCCTTTCCTCAAACTCCTGGGCTGGAGCACCCTGCTGCCTCAGCCTCCGGAGCAATTGGGACTACAGGTGTGCGCCACTGCACCCAGCTGTCCTCAGACTTCTTGAAGTTAGTGCTTTGCTTGTCTTCCTTTCGATTAAAAAAAGAAAGAAAGAAATTGATGTTGCTTCTCATAAAATATAAGGTCTTCAAACTGCGTAGTTTCTGTGCCCCATTCCCACACGGGCCCTTGGCAAAGGCGTTGATGAGGATGTTGATGACGATGGCGGGGGGTGATGATGCAAGGGCAAATCCTTCCCAGTTCTCACAGCATGGATCAAACCCATCTTGTTCCTTCAACGGTTCTGCCTCTAACTCTTCCTCTGAGTGCTCAGCATGCAACCACTGGGGACTGAGTGGCAGGAAGCTCCGAATGCAAGCCCAACATGCACCATGCTCCAAAGAACTTAGCATTCTTCCACCAGCTGGCCAACAGCGTGAGCCTGCCCCAGGCACTGTGTCAGATGCAGGGTATTCCAGGTTAAACTCTGCCTCTCTCCTTGCAGAGCTGTCAGGCTGGTACACAGATCTCCCTAACGTATAGTAAGAGTTGTGAGGGAGACGGGGAGGGGGCACATGGAAACATGAGAAGGCTGTTTGGAGCCCCAGTGACACAACAGGGACATGCCAGTCCAAGCCATCCAAAAGCAAAAGGGGGCAGGCATGTTGACCAAGTAAGAAACATCATGGTGCCAGAGTGGTGGGCATGGTACACAAGACAGGACAGTGACAGCAAGGCCAATGGGAGCCCCAGGACAGCACTCAGGGGCTGGAGAGCCCGCACCATGGGTGTGGAGGAAAGAGAGGGAGGTCTTGGAGACACCACTGCAGCAGGGAAGGCAGGGTTGAGGACGGAAGAGCGGCTAGGGGCAGCTCTGAGAACCCCTCCCCTCTTTCACTCTCTCTGCTTGTTTCACTCTCCCTCTCTCCCCAACTCCACTCAACCACAGAAGAATTTCACCCTGGAACCCCTCCTATTGCAAGATTGTGTGAGCGCAGGGCCCTGAGCTGGGCAGAGCAAAGACAACGCCATGGAGGCTCAGCATCTGTCCCCCACACCTGGGCTCCCTGCAGACCCTCCCTTAGGAGAGGACTGAGGTGATTAGGAGCAGACCTAGAGAATGTCCCCAGGCGGTGACGGTCCTCAAGCCTCTTTATGAGCTCCACCTGCCTGAGTTCTACACCATTTTTAAAGCTCCGTCCTAGCCAATCACCCCCATCCTGCCTGTCCCCTGGGACACTCAAGCCCCTAAACACGATGTCAGTCCATTTGGGCTGCTGTACCTGAAACTGCATAATTTATAAAGAATAGAAATTTATTTCTGGAAGTTCTGGAGGCTGGAAGTCCAAGATCAAGGCACCGGCAGGTTCGGCACCTGATGAGGGCTGGCTGCTCTCTGCTTTCAAAAGAGCATCTCGTTGCTGCGTCCTCCAGGAGGAAGCAGCTGTGTCCTCGCATGGCGGGAGCATGGAAAGGCAAAACAGGGATGAAACTCCCCTGGTCAAGCTCTTTCATAGCCGTGTTTGTTCATTCACAACGGCAGAGCCCTCGTGACCTAACACCTCCCACAGTGCCCTCCTCCCAGCACTGCTGCAATGGGGACTAAGCTTCTCACACATGGCTTTTAGGGGACACATTCAGACCATCGCCCATGGCCCCATCTAGTGAGCTCCAGCAGCCGTCCTCTGAGCCTGCAGTGACTGCTGTCTGGTGCCTATGATGACAGCTCCTCGAAGGATGAGGCTGGGGGCACACCTCCAGTTCCTCATTTAATCCCTGCCCCCCCACTTCAATTCATTTTAGCTACATGCTGGTGTTGACCTCATATGGACACCACAGGGGGCTGAGGACCAGACAGGCAGCAAGCAGGGCTTCCCCAGGCCTCATCCCAGCCCCAGGGTGGTCCTGAAGCTGAGACAGTCCCTTTGCCTTGGAATGGGCTTGCCTATTGGTGAGGGGGTCTGCTTCCCCATCACTATAATCAGGATCCAGAGTGGGGGACTCAGGGTGGACAGGCAGCTCCAGGTGGTCAAGCTCCTGCCCTAGCAGAGGCTGCTGCTTCTCCTGCTGCCACAGGCCCCTCCAGCCTCTGAAGCCCCACTGGTTGGGGGGTTGTTTCTTTGCAGTCTTCCTTGTGCCTTTGGAGAGGCTGAGCATGCCCGGGGGCTGGGAGCCACGTGGAAAGAGAAGAGCTGCCTGCTCTGCTCAACTTTACCCTGCGTGGGCACTGTGGGTGTCCACACCACCTGCCGGGACCCCAAACCCTTGGTCAGCCCCAGCTAATGGTCTGATGACATGTGGGCCAACCACCAATTCCCTGAACTTTACCTTGGTCATTGTTTTGGACTTGCAGAGCTAGGACAAATCATTCAAGTGATTTGTGGAAATCCGAGGACACAAAATGAGGACACCATGGTATTAAATGGGTCTTCTGATAGCTGAGCCTAACCCACAATCTGTCCTCCTTCCTGGAATGTCAGCATCACATTCCTGCTCAGTGCAAGGAGTTCCATGAATTGCTTTGCTGCCATGAATCACTCTAGGGAGATTTAATCTTGCTGCGAACGAGGGTATTTTCTCCAAAGTGTGTCTGTTTCTTTCTTTTCTTTCAAGTTTGCTTTTGACTGTTGTACTGGTGTTGTTCCTTAGAATTCTATTTTCCTGAAGTTTATCATAATAAAGATCCAACAAATGTTAAATTATTCTCCTGAGTTTTCCCACTCAAGGAAGATTGGATGTAAGCGAGTTTCCCTAGACCATCATTACAGCGTGGGGATGGCAAAAGAGACAGTGTCAAAAATCAAAATCAATTCGAACAACCATGTGGTATCACTGCTGGGCTTGCAAACCTCAAACCAAAGCAAACTCTGAATGCTGAAAAAATGAATCATGAAACCCGGCAGCAAATCCCACCTCCTCTCAAGCTGACAAAGAAAAACCACATCAGTGGCTTGGTATGAGATAAAGATGGCCAGTGGTTGTAGGATCAGAGACCCACTTTGAAAGGGGAAAAAGCTTTGACATCCTTTCAGCAAGTGTTCCCATAACTGACTGCCTGTCGGCCTCGGCTTCCAGACAGCAGGCACAGGCTTTTCCTGGATCTCATCGATCTGTTGCCCCATTCAGAGGCCAGAGAGACTGGCAAATGCGTCTGCTCCTTATAACAGGAAGCCATGAGCAGCAATGACAAAAAGAGCTGCACTTGAACCAAAAGATTGTATTACAAGAAAATTAGGCCAAGATCCAGACGTCACAGACAGGTAGAGAGCCCGCTTTCCCACCCCATCACCCCATCCTCCCCGCTGCTTCCTTCCTCTGGAGAATTCCAGACTCCGGGGCCAACCTGCCTGAGTCTGGCCCATCGTCTGGACCTCCGCTGGATCCAGTGCTGGGGCAGCCCCAGGGGCCAGACGGTCCTTGCTCTGCCTTGCGAATGAGGAGCCTGTGGTTGTGGGGAGAAGCCCAGACCCGACGAGACCTGGGCCTCCTGGCAACAAGGACTTCAGCTTTCTGAGCCCATTTTCTCCTCTGCAAGATGAAGAATAAGTGACAACTATTCTTCCTTCCCACTAAGAATCTGTGATTTGACAGAACTTGGGAAATGTCATCGAAGGGGAAGGATTTATGGACAAAAATCAATGATTCAGTGGTCCTTGGGGTTTTATTCCACCGCTGCCTGTGGGGGACGGAAGACTGCCAGTACTCTAAAGGAACGAGCAGGCTCCGGACCAGAGCTGGGGCCCGGACCAGAAGCAAAGCCAGCCCACTGCCACTGGTCACATTGGAAGGACACCCCTCTGGACACTGCCACCCTCTCTGTGTAGGGCCACCCCCTCGAAGGCTAAGATGCAACCCAGCCCAGGGCCCACAGGTTGACCCCTCTGGCACCTCCATGCCCAGCCCCCATGGCCCCCTCCAGGCAGATGCCCATGCACTAAGAACGTTCCACCTGCAAGCAGAGCCGCTGCTTATTCCTCGAACTTGGCTGAGCTCTGGTGCTGAATGTGTTCTGCAAACAGTTTAACAAAACACGCCGTGCATGAAGCAGGACCAGCAGGACCAATGCCCCAGGGTGTCTCTGGAGAGAGGGAGAAGCCGTGTGGGATGCAGGGCTGGGGAGAGAAGGGGCGACACAAAAGGTGTGAAACCCAGCACAGGTAGACCCAACTGGAGCACGAGGGGTGGGGGCTGGGGAGAAGGGGACCCCGGCGCTCCTGGCCATGTGGTGTGTTAGTTCCCTATTGCTGTGTAACGAGTAACCACAGACTCAGTAGTTCCAAACAATACCTATTTATGAGCTCACAGTTCCAGGGGTCAGAAGTCAGGCAGGCTCAGCCAGCTTCTCTGCTCGGGGTCTCCAAGGCCTGAACCAAGCTGTCGGCCAGTGGGGTTCTCTTATCTGAGGCTCTGGGGAGGAATTCACTTCTGAGCTCATGCGTGCTGTTGACAGAATTCAGTTCCTTGCACCTTTAGAAATTGGGTCCCGGTTCCCTTATGGCTGTCAGCAGAGGGCCACGCTCAGTTGCTAGAGACCACCCTCATTCCTTGCTCCAAGGCCCCTCTCTTTGCAGAGCCAGCATTGGCCTGTCCAGTCCTTCAAACATCTGGAATGTCTCTCCATCTCTCTTCCCCAACCCACTGGTCTCTGCTTTCTGAGAGTCTGCGTGATAGGATTTGGCCCGTGCAGAGCAACTCCCTATTTGCAGGCTAACTGATCAGTAACCTGAATGACATATGCAAAATCCCATAGTCCCATAATCCAGTGAGCAACACCAGACGGTGGCATTCAGGGGCCCACAGTAGAATTCTGCCTAGAATTCTGAGCTGTCCGCTGGGATGCCACTAGGAACAGTCTGACAGTTGCATCGGTCAGCTGCGCTTCCAGGTGAGAGGCCAGCAGACAGCAGCACACGCAGGTCTGACCAGCTGCCCGGCCCTGCTCAGAGTGGGTTGCCTGTCTCAGATCAGGATGGGGAAGGAGCTTGGAGGCTTCAGAGGGTCCTCCTGAGATATGTACAGGATTTCTGCCACTGGAAAATTGTTCATCTCTCGCGTGGCTTTGTGGAGTTCCCATGCCCTTCACGTGACCTTCGCCAGTTTGCAGCCTGACAGCTCAGTCTCAAGGTCCAAACACCCCACTTTTCCGCTCAGAAGACAATTCTGCTGCACAATTTTGCACTCCCTGAGAGACACAGAAAACACACAGGCTGTCTCCTTTCTGCAATACATTCTGCTACCCACCTCTGGTCTTATTTCCCAGGGTGATGCAGCTTCTGAGATGTCAGTTATAACTCATTTTCCTCCTTCTGAGAAGGAGCCCAGGAGGCCTTGGCCCATTCTGTTCTCCTGGAAACACTGTGTTCTGTTCCAAAGTTCAGATGAGGCTCCTCGGGGAAATTGCCTTATCGAAGTGCCTCATCCCCAGCTACCTGGCGCTGTTTCAGGCACATACAGCATTGTGCCAGCCTTTTACCTGTGCCACTTGCCTGAGGACTGTCTCAGGGTGGTGGCAGGTGACCCCCACCGCCTCCCACCCTGTCCCTCCACCTGCCCCAGTGAGTGCACAGCCCGGGCGCACCTCCCTTCCACCCGAGATGAGCAAGCAGCTGGCCTCTGTCAGACAGGCAGGAGGGGGATGCAGAGAGAAGCAGGAAGGTGGAAAAGGAAGCTCAGAGGAGATCCCATCAGTGCTCCCTCCTGGCCGAGGCCCAGGACACAGCCATGGACTGGGGTGAACCCAAAGCAGCCATCTCTCCATGGTGCCTCCAATCAGGGGCCTTCCAGTTGCCCTGAAGCCTAGACCAGACATCCCTAAAAGTGGGGGCCTAAGAAGGTGAAGGTGTAGGACTGGACCCTGAGGAAAGGGATGTGGGGGTCAGGAGCAAGAGTTGGGGAGGACAAAGCACGGGACCCTAATCAAGAGAGTGCCACATCCCACGTTGGCCACGGGCTGTGATGCACCCTTCTCTGACATCCTGCCCTGCCATCGCCCACACACAGCCCGGGCCACTGGGCCATGTGCCCACTTCAGAGGTGAGGACCTGACACCTTGGGCAGGGACATGGAGCAAGCGAGAACACACTTGGCTCTTTGCCCTGGGCCAGGTGGCTCGACCTGCACATGCAGTCAGGGCCTGGGGGGCTCTCGGAGAGAGCCCACTGCCGGGGGAGAGAGCCCACTGCCTGCTAGAGCACAGCAGTCCAGAGCAGGAGCTCCTCAACAACGGCAGGAGGGAGCGTGGGAGTGTCAGGTCCGGCCCCTTGGCGGAATGCTGTCCTGGCTCTTTGCTCCTTGCTTGGAAATTCAGAAGCAGGGCCAATGCAACGGAGTGACCACAGACGGAAAGCAATTCCACACAAACAGCTTTCATTGCAGAAAAGAAGGGAGCTCGGCGAAGCGAGAGTGTGTTCCACAGAGGAACGGGTCAGTCTCCACGAGTGGAGAAAGACGCTGAGGACTCCCAGGTGGAGTCCTCCTCACGTTCCTGCTCTTTGCGGTTGTTAGCTGCATTTTCCTGCAGTCCCTTCCCCGGCTTTTCCACCCGTAGGAACAGCCCTCCTGGCCTGCCTCTGCCACCTGCAGATTTGGTCCCTGCCTAACAGGAGAGGGAGGAGGAGGGAAGCAAGGCAAGGAAGGAGGGCAGAATGCCAGGCAGGGAAGTGGACTTTGGCACGCGGTCGGAAGCCGCTGGAGTGTTCAGGAGGGAAGCACGGCCACAGTCTGGGAAGGCTTGGACTGGAGAGAAATCAGAAAAATGGAAATAAATGGGAGATGGTGAGAAGGAGAGAGGCAGAGGACGCTTATGACGCTAAAATATCACGGAATGCAATCTGCAACATATTTCTCTTTTTTTTTTGAGACACAGTCTCACTGTGTTGCCCGGGCTAGAGTGCCATGGCATTAGCCTAGCTCACAGCAACCTCAAACTCCTGGGCTCAAACGATCCTCTTGCCTCAGCCTCCCAAGTAGCTGGGACTACAGGCATGCGCCACCATGCCCGGCTAATTTTTTTATATATATATATTTTAGTTGTCCAGCTAATTTCTTTGTATTTTTAGTAGAGACAGGATCTCACACTTGCTCAGGCTGGTCTCGAACTCCTGAGCTCAAACGATCCACCCGCCTCAGCCTCCCAGAGTGCTAGGATTACAGGCGTGAGCCACCGCGCCTGGCCTGCAACATATTTCTAAGTTGGCTTGTGGGAATCTTATAAAATTGGTGATTGGAACAGGAAATGGTATCCCTGGCACTCAGCGTCTTCATTTCCATCCTCGTTGAGTTTTCTAGGTGGGATGAGAGGTGAGGATGGGCCTGAGGATTCGGAGCCCCGAGCCTCATCCCAGCACTGTCGGGACCTTCCAGGTAGGCAAGGACCGGTGGGGACTGTGTCCCTGGCACTGCACCTGGCACAGCATGTGCTCTCGGGGAATGTCAGCTGAATTAATGAGTGACGAACGAACAAACGCATGTTTGAACCATGAGGGAGCAACTTGCGTCCATCCCTGAAGCCCAGCAGCCCAAGCAGTGCCTTCCTCACCCACCATGAGTTCACGAGGCTTTAAAGGTGGGCCAGAAGCCGTCCACCCTGGTGCAGCCAGTGCCTCCCGGAATCCAGACTGCTCCAAGCAGCCTTCGCCCGTGCAGGAGATCTTGCACGCTCTTATTTGCCAAGAGAAGTGAAATTATTTGGCAATTTTATCCTAGAAGATAAAGAAAAACAAATTGAGCTAGACTTAAGCAGAGGGCTACTTAAAAGACCAAGTGCGAGTTTGCCCTAGAACAGAAATCAAAGCCATGTCACCACTCCAGGCATCCGTGGTCCCCCGCTGGTCCTACATGCCAGCTCAGCCACCTGGCCAGCGGCTGCTGTGCAGGATCATGCCTCATTGCCCCCAGTTAAGTCATAAAGTCTCTCCACGGTGGCTGTGGAAGGACAATTCCCTTTTGACAGTTATGGGGACATACCCAAATGAGGAGTACAGGGGCTGATATCTTGGAAAACCAGCAGAAAAGCACAAGAATCTCAACGACAGCAACAAAAAGCAGAAATGCATATCTGCTCACGGAGCTGACTTCACAAGCCTCGCCACGTTTGCCAACAGCCTTGCTTTTCCTCTGGAAAATTCACTTTCCACTCTTTCTCAAGTGGCTCCTTGTAAGCCTCAAGAGCAATACACATTGTGCTATTGAGGCTAATGGTTTAATACGATGTATAACACAGAGAATTATTGCCTTTAAAAACAAAACAGATCTCGGATCATTTTGTCCTGCCATCTTACCAGGCAAGGAACAAGGAGACCTCAGCTCCCTGTGTGGGCAAGGCTGGGCGTGGACCAGGACCGCCTGACCCTCTGAGCCGCTCTCATTGTCATTTCTGTATTCATTTCATCTTCACAAATAGGTGCTTTGCCAGTGTAAATTTTTATAGCAATGACCAAACGCAAAACTTTTTTAAGTAAAAAGCAAGCATGCTTGACTTTGATGGCTCTGAGGTGGCACAGGTTTGTTTTAGACATGTGACACTTACACTTAAAATCCTACAAACAGCAGGCATCTATCTTGTTTGGTGAGGAATGTAAGGTGCACAACAGTCCCCAACTGGCCACAGGCTAGCGTGTGCATTGTCACCCTGGCTCTGGAGCCTGATGAGGCCGTGAAAAGCCCTGTCCTTCAAGGTCATTTGGTTACCTGGGGGCTGCCACAGCATACAATGAGAAGGAGCAGGAAACTAAACCTAATTCAGGGTGAGCCAATACAGCTTTGTACAGACTGCTGTGTGTTTCTGTATCTTACACAATATTTACATCCCAGACTGAAAACAAAAGGTGATTAAGAAATACACCAAAATGTGCCCAGGTGCTTTTACTTCCTCTTTAATGTTTTTGTATTTTACAAGTTTTCTACAACAAATGCATATAACTTATAAAAAGTTATCTTATGAAAATAGCCTTCTTTCCAAAATAACCCTGCAAGCACAGCAGTACCTGGGAGTGCCTGGCAATAGGTGTTGGCCCTGGATCCAGACTGATCAGGTCCAAAACCACTAGTTCACTTGGAGTTCTGTGGTCTCGAGCAAATGCTTTCATTAGCTTTTAAGTGTTATTGTCATTAACATTCATTCAGCACTTTCTAGATGCAGGGCATTGGGCTCAATAGTCTGCATGGGTCACCTCAACACACATGTAGTAATAATTAGAATGTACTGGGGACTTATACATGCATTATCACACAGATTGTTGGAAGTATCAAATGCCGTGACGTGTTCATAAATACTGTACATTTTATTACCTGCTCTATAGGTTAGTCAATTTTAATAGCATTAAATATCCATTCATCAAAAAAAATTTTTTGCACAACCTTTGTGCCTGGCACTGTGTCCAAGCATGCATGCTTTTCCCTGAAAATTCTCCTAGCCCCTGGGGCTCCAACAGATGGCCTCACAGCAAGCTCTTATCAGAGAAAGGCAAAGGCTGCCAACTTAATGTTCTACAAGGGCCACCCAGCCGGCAGAAGGGTCTGCAATGTTCTACTGAATTTACTCATTTAAGAGGACATTTTAAAGTAATTATGCCCCCTTTGTGTTTACGATAGCATGTTGTGGCAAATGGTCATTTTGCCAGAGGCAGACTGGTATAGCTAGGCCCACCCCAAGACTCCACCTCGATCAGAAAACCTCAAGGTTTTGAGCAGCTGAATAGGCAAAACTTGGGCACAAACACAGCTGAATCATTTCACTGGGCTTCTGTCTCATCAAGGGGTAGATGTTTTTAAGAGCTGATAAATGGGAAACAGGATGCTTTCATTGCAAGAAGAGTAATTAAGCTCTTACAGTTTTCCTGTTGTCTTGTGAATGCTTCCACAATTTGGAGACGATTTAAAAAGTGGCACTCAAGGCAAATAAGCCACCCCCAAGGACTGCTGATAAATCTGCAGAATGTTTCTTAGAAAAGCTGCACACCATCCCTCCTTTGCCCAGAAGGCTCTTGGCGTGCTTGGCAGCCTAGCTGACAGCACAGGGATCCACGTGTGTGTCCCCAACCGAAAGCAGCTACCGTCAGGCACAGGGAGTGAAAACAAGACATATTGGTCTAATAAAAAAGATTGATTCCCTTGGATGTTTTCATCTAGACCCTTCTTAAAGAAAGTCTTAGCTTAAAAGATTTTAAATCGTTTCCTTCTATAAATCTTTAAATGGCATTGTGAATAGCAGCAGTCCTTGTAACTCTGATGTGGGCAGAGAACACTCGAAATAGTAGATAGCAGATGCAGGCCCCTCACAATTGCTCACTCCTATTTATATAGATGCTGTCTTCCAATTTCTGCTCAGATCTTCCAAGTTCTATCTCTGTCATGACAGAATGATGACTCACACTTAACTGCAGTCATCAGTGTCACATTTGATATTAATACCTTTGTAACATTGCTTTGTGTCAGAGCACCGAAGAGGAAAAAGTTCCTGAGAGCAGGAGTGGCCTGCCACCACCCTCAGGGACCACAAAGGGCAGGGTCTGCAGAAGGCAGGGCTCATTGTGCAGGACTGCGCTGTGGCCTCCTGCAAGCTGTTCAGATAAGCAGCTGTCAGAGGACAGAGGACGGAAAGGAAGGGAAGGGAGGGGACTGGGGCTGGGGGGGAGGGGAGGCAGAGGTCACTGTTATCGGGCTGGAGGACAAGCCTTTAGCTGCTGCACTGCAGTCTTATCTCAAGTATGCTCCCGCTTTTGCAAGTATAAAATGCTCCTAAAAGGAGAAAACAGGAGCTGGCCTCAAGTTCTACCCTGCCACTGCCGGCCGCCCTCCCCCTCTGCCAGCGCGGAGGAGCCTGTAATTCTTGCTCAACAGGAAGAGGGAACAGGTGCCATCAGTTCCACGGAGTTCCAGCAATCCTCTGAAACCCTGCTCACCACCTCCCCTGAAACAAGGATCCCCTACCCTCAATAAAGAGCGTAAGTTTGTTTCAAAAAGTTTATTGTAAAATTCAAAGCTTCGACAGCAGCATCCTTCAGAAGACGAAGCATTGCCCGGATCCGTTTTGAAAAAGCAGCGCAGTCTGCGGAGTCCGTCGCGGCTCCTGCAACTGTCACCGAGTCCAGGCGCCGCGCCTTTGCCCTCCTTCCTGCCGGGCGTAGGCTGCTGAGTCACGCCTGCCGCCGGTCTGAGCTTCCCGGCCCCCGCGGCCAGTGTCCCCGCCTCAGCCTTCGGGGCGAGCAGCCGCTCCGGATCCTTGCCGAGTCCTCAGCTCGGGTAGCCGGCCCTGCCGCCGCCAGGCCCCCTCCTTGGGAGGCCGCACCGCCTCGCTCTCCAGGCGCCCCCTCGCCTGCCAGTCTCCACGCCGCGCTCGCTCGGGCGCCCTCCGAGGGCCCCTCCATAGAGCCAGCCGCGCACTAGGCGCCCCGGAGCGTCACCACGTCGATCAGACCAAGGTCCCCGCTGGGTCATCACTCGGGGAGGGTGATGCTGGGCACCCAGTCGTTGACGCTGCGACTCTCCTCACAGAACAGGCTGAGCTTCTCCAAGGCTGGGTCCTTCCACGTGTCCTCATTGGGGTTCTGAGGGGAGAGAGCAGGGGTCAGTCCGGCTGGCTGCGGGCCAGGCGGGGCGACACCAGAGTGGAGACTGGGGAGGGGACGGCGCTCACCGAGATGAGGATGCAGTGCAGGTCGCCCGGCGCGCCTGCCTCGTCGCCGTCGCCAGCGCCCACGATAGCCGCCAGCCGCTGCACATCGCCCACGCGCACAATGTCGATGTCATTCTCACAGCAGAACGCCTGGATCAGGGTGAAATGGATCTGCAGGGCAATGTCGCCCTCGTCCTCCTCGTCAGCGGCCAGCACGCAGAAGGTCACGTTGTCCGGGTCCCTGAGAAGGCGGCAGTGGGCCAAGGTCAGAACCAGCAAGCTGAGGTCTGCTGCCACCACCGCCTGGTCTCCCGTCGTCCTCCCCTGCCCCAATAGCCCAGCTCAGGCCGCGTCTATACTCACACGTTCAGGACTTTGGCTGACTCGTAAACGCCGGCGGTGAGGCAACCCTGGCGCTGCGCCGACAGCAGCAGCTCATGCAGCGCTTTCCCGGCACCCTGCATCCTGCGGACGAGCCAACGTCAGGAGGGGGCCCGGCCCCAACGACAGGGACGCACCCCCGGCTCCCTAACTCCAACACACCGCCCGCTGCGCTGGCTCCCCAACCCCGACCTGGCGCTCGCACCCTGCGGACTCCCCCTTCGGGGGCCTGCGGACCTCGAAGCCGCCGCCGGACCGGCCGCACTCTCCTCGCCGACAGACCCACCTGGCAGTGCTTTCCGGAACTGTATCCTGGCTGCGGACTTCTTCCAGAGTCATGGTGCGGTGGGCGAGCAGCAAGTTATCCACGAGCGGAGAGCGCGGAGCGCACGCGAGCGCACAAGGACGACCGGAGACCTGCCCAGCGCGCCCACCACCTGCGAGTGTGCCCGGGCGCCGCTGTGCGCCCTTATATAGGCCGGCGGGCGCGGCGCCGCCAGCTGGCGGGAGCTGCGAGCCCATTGGCCCGCACCCGCTTTCTGATGCAAATGAGACGGCGAGCCGGCGGCTCGTGCCAGAAGGCCACGTGGGGAGGGGTGCGGGGGATGACAATGCCTCAAATCTGCCGCTTTTGTCGGGGTGTTACCAGGCAGACTGGAGCCTGCAGATTTCATCTAGCCTTTCTATTTTTTTGAAGTCCTTAAAAGGAAAAAGTAAAAAAAAAAGACGTCGTTTGCTAATATGCTGCTGCAATTTGTGAAATGCACCTTTAGAGAATCTAAAAAATTGTTTTTGCATTTATTTTTATTGCTATCTTTCTATTTTTTTTCTTTCCTTCTAATTTAAAGTTTATGAGACTGTTGCATTGAAGCCGGAAATTAAGGTAAAACAGGCAGCCCCACTTTGGGACTTGCAAAAGGCAGTGGACACAGCGCCAGCCCACGGCGCTCCTGCCCTGCACACCCAACACCCCTCGGGCCGGCGCGAGACAGTCCTAGCCCAGCTCCCAGCGCGGCGGGCGCCGGGGCGGGTGGCGGGGTGAGCAGATTGCGGCCGGCGCGCGCGGCTCGTTTGCATTTCTATGGGGAGCGCACAATAGCGGAGGTCTGGCGTGTGGCGGTTTGCTGCAGGGACAATCGAGGCTTTCTCTTCATAGCAACACTGTCCACCTGCCGCGGGGAGGGGCGGGCAGGGCCCCCCGCGCGTGGGGGTCGCCAGGTTGCCCGACGCGTGGGGTCGGGGCGGCGCGCGGCTCCCAGCCCCTGGGGCGCGCCCCTGCACTGGCCCACTACGCAGTTCGGTTCTGTCGGTTCCTCGCACGCGTGCTGAGCAGCCGCTCGAGCTGAGAGAGCAGCGGGGCTGGGGTGCAGTCTGCGCCGCGGGTGCCCTCCCGCCTGGCCCCCGCAGCTGCGGCCCGGAGCTTGGGGACGCCGCCGGGAATCCCTTTCCCCGTGCGCCACCTACGGGCCGGCTGGAAAGGTCCTGGTCCCCTCCCCAC
>NW_012149986.1:1324506-1334021 GCF_000956105.1 Propithecus coquereli | reverse complement strand
AGTAAGCCCGTATGTCTCGCGCCAGTCTGAAATATTCTAATTACCGAAATATGCTCATGCAGAAAGCTTTTTGCCAGTAATAGAGCAGCGAGTCTGGAAGAGCTCCTAGGGTTTAACAGACCAGAGGCTGCTGAGATTTGACCTTAACCGCCGGCACTTCCCGACGCCTCACACGCTGAGCGCGGCACTTGGGCATCTGCCCCTCTCTGTGCTACGCGGAAACGCTCGCTGGGGACACTTTCTCGCTCCCCGGTCTGGGTGAAGCCTGGGAGGCCGGCCAGGGAGGGGGCGGGAGGGTTCGCGGGGAGCCGGGCCCTGCCTCACGGCTGGAGCGTCAGTGCGAACGAAAACAGACGGCTTTGTTCTCTTCTCTCCGGCCTTCCTCAGGTGGGTGCTGGAGGTACGATGTACTTCTGCGCTTGTTGAGGGGACGTTTTCATTCTCCCGCGCTTGGAGGCGCACGTCTGCCCCCGTGGGGACCTGGCGCCTCGCCCCCGACGGCTCCCAGGAGGAGCGCTGGCGAGCTCGCGCCCGGACGCCGGGAAGCCTTGCGGCGCTGCGAACGTCTCGGAAACCCCAAGTGCGTCTCTGGTCGTGGGGGCCAGGCGGCATTATGCCCCACTGGTTTGCTACAGTTTCCTTCCTTTCTTTCTTGGTGTGTAAAATGACGATGTGCCTTGATTGGATAAAATATGTTCATTTTTAAGTGATTGAGACAGGTATTGCTCTTTTTTAAGTACTAAATATTTCTTAAAATGTATGCGTTCCAGGTCCCCAGGAAATGTTGGAAATTAGACTTATTTGAGGGTGATATATGCACGGAAGGCCCTGACTTCACCAAGTGCAATATATCAATGTAACAAAATTGCACTTGTACCCCCTGAATATATACCAATAAAAAATAAATGGGGAAAAAAGATATAACATCTTAGCACCCCACTCCTCTCCAATTTATAACGCTAGTAATCTGTCCCCACACTAGGCCAGAGAAAATAGGGTCCAGGTCTAATGCCTCAGCCCTCCTCCCACACGAAGGCCACCACTGGGTAGTCCTGCCTTGGGGGTGGGGGACATTTCCAGTCCCCCCTGAGTCAGCCTAGACCAGGAGGAATGATTGGCAACCCCTCGGGGCTATTTTACTTTGCTGGCGTTGTTAAGGTATTCAATTTCAGGAAAACTGCCTTTCTGACATATGCTGTGGCCTCACATGGCTTTGTTAAGTCATTGCCAGTGGCCCCAAAGCCCCCATCTCCATCAGGGAAGAGCTGTTTTATCTGGAGGCAGAGTAGGCCTTCTGCCAGACCACCACCACCCTGAAGTTAAGACAAATGCCAAAGCTCCTGGGTCTGGAAGGCCCCCTATCAAGGAGTGGGCCATGCCCCTCTAGAAGACATTTAACAATAAGGAATGCCCCACTGCCCAGTGTTGCCCCAGCTCTCCCAAACTGCATCCAGCAAGGGACTTGGCCTGCTTTGTGCCATAGGTGGCCATGATATCGCTCTGAGCTCCCTGTGACTGCACCCTTAAACCTTCCCCTGATCCCTCATAATGCAGGTGACAGTGACTTTCTTAAAGGGAAATCCTCAGAGATGCTGTATTTTAAAACCTTTTGGAAATGTTTATAGTTTAACTGTTTTTTTAGCACATTCTCTGAAATGAACTTCTCACTCACTCTCATAGCTTGGCTAGGACATTGGTGGGGATATACCCTTCCTTTGGGTATGGAAGGAAGTAGGTTTTTAGTAAGCAGTAAGCTTTATGACACATTCTTTGTTGCAATTTCTCAAATTATTTACATTTGGAGAGTGCACAGACGTTGTCATCAAATGGCAGGTGCATACCCCCTTATGCCATACCAGTAATGTGCCAGAATCCACTATGACCCAACCTGAGACTGCAGGATGCAAACAGGTAGCACACAAGCCCCATACGCACTGCAGGTAGGGTTTCTTTGGCCTATAAGTGTCTTCGAAAGTGTCTTTGTGTGTCTTTGTCTTTGCCTTTGTCTTAAGAAAAGCCAAATTCATTGCTACCTTTCAAAATCAGCAAAATTCACATAAAATCTAAATTTCCAGCTTCTGTTAGAAAATGGGAAGATTTGGCCAACATGTGCCTACAGTTTCCTGCCATGGTAACCATCAGTGGAGGTGGGGCACTGGGTAACCCATACTGGGCACTGCTCTCCCATTCACCACAATCCCCACCAAACCCAACTGAGGACACCTGGCTGCTTTGCTCATTGACATCACTTGCTCATTTGCAATCTTTGAAAATAAACTGAAGTTTGTAACACAAAACCAGGCTCCTAATGATGAGGTCAAAGAGGTTAAGCGCCGTTTGCTTCCCAGATTGTGCGGGACAGTCTCTCCTGTGTCAGCAGAGGGTTCTCGGAGCAGTCCGGGGCAGCCCCTTCCCAGATGATCCCACGTTGTTCTCACGCTGCCCCTTGTCAAGGCAGGACAATTCTCCTCTGGGTCCTGTGTTTCAAGAAGAGTGTTGGGATCGAGTTGTTTTTTTTTTCCAAAAACTGATGGATGATGGGTGGAGATCAAAGAGTCAGTGACAATGGTACATTAACTCAAAAAAGAAACCAAATCTTGATGCAGGACATACACATATTACTTAAAATCCAGCAAGGGCATCTCAAATGCTAAAGGGCACCATCACATTGGCTGTCTCCGCCACCATGCCATCCCCATTCCCCAGATTGAAAAGTGGACCTATAGGTGGGGAGGCTTCACGTGACAGCTGAGACAGGAAACAGGAAGCGGATAAAGGGCCCACCTCCATAGCAAAAGCCAGATATCTGTGGTCAGTCCCCCTCATGGAGAGACTTTCTAAAAGGAGCAGTTATTCTTGGGTGAGCACTTACCTAGCATGAGAGAGGGTAATGTTATCCCAGGGAAAGTAATGGGAGGGCACACATTGTTCATGCATTTGGTCCTTTCTCCATCAACAGTAAGGAAGGATTCGTGGCACCTGTCACGGTCTAGATAGCGACAGGCAACAGCCCTCGCTATGGCTGAAAACCCCTGACAAATCACAGTGCTGTTTTCCCAGGCTGACCATGTGTCCAAGTCTTTTGAGCCTTGGTTTCCCCACTTAGGAAATGAAGACACTACCTTTTGCCCCTCATGAACCTCATAGGGGTTTTCTGAAGGTTACTCCTGGTCACCATGTGTCCCACAGATGGGTTTGGTTTGGTGGGCAGTGTCCTAAACCACTTACAAATTCAGGTCTGACTTGTTTCTTTGTGTAGGCGAGAATGGATGGCATGCATTCTCCATGTTACCCTAGGCATGTCCCAAACGTCACATTAGGCTTTCTGGCATGTGCATATTCTGCTTGGTCACTGCAGGCATTTGAGTTTGGGGTAAATTTTCTTTTTCTTGTGCTCAGGTACTGTGGCTGCCTTTCTGAAAATGTTAACATGTAGCATATCGTGGAGTAATAGAACCATAGAACTTCCAAACTGAAACCTTCCTTTATGTTCTGAAAGATTAATTAAAGTGAATATATTAACACCCGCCCCCCAAAAACAGAAAGTATGACGTGGGAGGTTGAACTTAGCAGGGCAGGGCTCAAAGCTGGATTTAGCTGCTTGCTGACTTTGACCTTTAGCTAAAAAGGTAGTACACGATTTAAAGCGTGAGATAAAAAGAATCCATGCTTTTCAACCACTTAAATCCACATTAATTAAGCTCTCTAAAGGAAGGGCATTTAAAACTGTATATGACAAGGAAATATTTATTGCAACATTTCTTATAATAGTGAAAAATTAGAAACCGTAAAAGGAAATAGGGTTAATTCATGGTGTAGCCACAAATGAAACATTATGCACCAGAGCAAACGTTTTGAAGAGTGTTTCGTGGCATGGTAATGCTTCATGGTATAATGTAAAAAAAGCAAGATACGAAACTGCAATTCTAATTGTGCAAAAACTTTTAGTGCACATGAATGTCACTGTATAAAGTAATAAAATAGAAATGGTGATTACATCTTTGATGTAATGATGTGATGAGATTATAGATGATTTTTTATTTTCTTCACTATGCTTTTCTTTAATTAAACATTCTGCGATTCAATTTTATATAACACAAACTAAAACTTCTCTAGCACAGTAACCTCAGTGCCAGACGTCCTCGACCTGATTGCCATTTAGGCCACTGTGCTGAGTGATTTTCGACCATATGGTAAGAGATCCAGAAGCCAGATGCCTGTGGGGATTCGCTCCCAGAGAGGGAGTTGCTAGAGCGTGACCTTTGGTTCCTGAGCCGCACATCTTGCCTTAGCTGCTGAACTGTTCCCGTGACTGAGTGAAAATCGTCATAACTGCACTCGGAAGTTAACTCTGGCACGACTGGGATGGAATCTCAGGCAACGTGCTGGAGGCACTAAAGGAAGGCCAGGAGCCAAGAGTGAGGACCAAGCCCCCTGGAGCGAGTGTACTTTTCCACAGACACGAGGTTCACCGAGACCCGCAGGAAATACTCTGCGCACGTCATAGCAAGTAGCAATGGGCGGAATTCTCTTTCGCTCCCTTCTTGGTGAAAATGCCAACTTTCCAGAAATGAATTACAGCAATAAATTATGAAAATTATTTCCATTGTCTACATAATCCATCAGGGAATTCTAAAATTTCAAAATACTTAAATACACTCAACCTATTTTTGAGACTTGTAGATGTGATTCAGTTTTTCAGTGTTCGAATTTTGTCCATTTGAGAAGGGTGGAGCAAGGCTTGAGTACACTGATGTTGGCAGTATTATTGTTATTATTTTATTTAACAGAATTTTCTAGGGCTTGCTGTGTGCCAGGCACTAATCCAAGCACTTTGAAAACATCATCTAATCCTCATAACAACCCTGTTAGGTAGGTGCGGGTGTCACCATCTTACAGACAAGGAAACTTGGGCACGGAGGGGTTAAACAACCTGCCCAAGATGGGGTTCTGAACTCCTCCCAGAGCCAAGAGCGAAGGCATGAACTTCGCTGTAAAGCCTTTACTACGGCCTTGGGAACAAACCAGTTAGCCGCCAAGGACAAGGAGGTCATCCAGGTGAAAAGAAGATTTGAAAACCCTTTTTGTTTCTCCTCAGGGGCCCTGATGCCGCGGTGCTGGTCCCGGATAGCATGGTTGCAGGGCGACATCTGGTGGTCGAAGAGAATGTCACTTCCAGATGTAAAAAGCAGCCCCTACCCGGTGGCTGGTGTCAACTCTGCAAGGCCCCTGAGCGCTGCCCCTTCGGCCTGTTTCTAGTGAGCCTCAGGGCTCTCGTCACAGTAGCACTAATACGCAGAAGCAGCAGACGCCGGTGGCGGTGGACTCAGACCCCACTCTGCGTTGAGCCAGCCTCTGGGAAGTCAGGCAGGGTTTGGCAGTCACGGGCAGTGTGAACTGCCAACAACAGAGGAACGGTTATGTGTCAGCTGTAATCCCCACGCCCGCTTTACAGATGAGATCGCTGAGTTTCGGGGAGATGAAGGACGTGCCCAAGGTCACACAGCTAAGGATGGAGCTGGGATTCTAGCCAGCACCGCCAGACCTCCAGCAGCATGTCTGTCCTGCCACGCCGTGGGCAGGCCCTGGACGTGTGGCCAGACAGCTGTGCTGGGGAGAGCTGGGTAGTGTGTATCCAGCCTTCCTCACAGAGCCAGCAGTGCCCTGAATCCCCCTCGTCGGCTGCATGATGTGAATAACCTATATAGGTATTTTTTCTTACTTACAAACTCACAAGCACGTTTAAACTTGAGAGGGACCTACAAGGCAACTTCCTCCAAACCACCACTCAATTTTGAAATTTCTTCAGCAACACCTTATGTGAACAGCCTGACGTAGACGGTGTCCCACCCACGGCATGACGTCCATCCACACTAGGTGCACTCCAGGTGCCAGTGTGTCCCTCATGCGCCCAACACCGCCATTGCTACCCTCTCCGTAGTAACCGCGGTCCCAGCTCCTTTCTCTCCAAGCCGGCAGCTCCGCCCCAGCCATGCCCGCAGGTACATCTGCTGCCCAGGGTGTCCGGGGACCAGCAGCTGTGGCTTCCCCTGGCGGCTTGTCAGACACACAGAAGCTGAGGCCCTGCCCGACCCCGAGGGAATCAGAATCTGTGATTTAACAAGATCCCAGACGAGGCGTGTAGGGGTGCAGGGTGCTGGGTGGACTCAGAGGAAGACTTAGGAACAAGGAGTGTGGGGCAGGGGCATGTGGTGGGGAGTGGGGCTCCCAGAAAGCCTTACTGGGCAGACAGTGGCTGAGGAAAGGAAGGACAAGCCAGTGCCATGAGAAGCTGTCTCAGAATAGAAGGCGTGGACGTGGTGAGGTACCCAGGGGAAGCCACCACTGGGCAGTGGCAGATGCAGGAAACGACTAGATGTAGAACCTCGGGACTCATCAAGGCCATGGCCATTTGCCAGATACCCCTGGATGTGAGAAAAGGCCAGACAGCTAGGTGGCCCTCAGGTCTGCTGTCGGCTGACCCACAGTAATGGTGTCTGCACTTTCCCAGTGTCCCAGCTGGAGACTGCATTCCCAGTCTCCTTTGCCGGTCCCGCCCCAGCTGTGGCCGGCGGAATGTGAACTTCTACGTCACTCGCTCAAGCAGAAGTCTAGGGCCGGCCAACAGGTCCTTCCTCCGCCCGGCTGCAGCGGTGGGGACTTCACCGTGCCACCGCGGAGCAAAGAGTTCCTTCTTGACTGCGCGGGCCCAGGCCTCCTCGCTGGCCTGCACACTCCAGACTACGACATACAGTAGAGCAAGACACAGTCTTCCGTCCTAAGCCACTGTATTTTGGAGGTCTTTTATTATTTTGAATTCTGACAAAATTTCAAACACAGGAAGATTATAAGAGTAGTACAGCGATGTATTCCTGTACACCCTTCACCCAGATCGCCCCGTTCCACTGTTTGTTTTATCCTTCTCTCTTTCCTTCAAATACGTATATTGAATTATATATATAGATGATGTATATACAATTTTCTGAACCATTTGAGAGTAAGATGCTTCTTTACCACTAAACACATCATGTATATTTCCTAAAAACGAGGATATTCTCTTAAATCTACAAGCCATGCAAGGAGACGAGGGTCCCTGCTCCACAGCTCTGGGGACCATGGCAAATGACAGGCCAGCCCGGGAAAGGGGAGGACGAGGAAAGAGGCAGCACTAGTGAGGAGGGGCACACCAGCTCCACGCCGGGCTGTCAGCTGCAGGGCAGTCTCTCGACGGGGGGTGAACAGCATGAATTCTGGCAGGGAGGAGAGAGGATATTTACCCAACTTAGGTCCCCAGTGTGCAGTGGCCAAAGTTCCTCACCTCAGCTCACCTCAGACAATTTACACATTTCCCTCTATAACCAACAGGGACTGACGCTCGGGACCTACCGCCCTCCCCTGGTGGGACGGCTCACTCCAGCACCTGGAGACAGAACGGGGGACCAGAGCTGCTGCAGTGGGCCCAACACTGTGAGGACACCTTGCTCAGCCAGCCGTTCTCGCACTTGCGTTCTCGCACATTCCCAGAATGTATCTGGACTAGCCCAGAAGCCTATTCTCAAAATTCTACAGAAACAGGTCACATCATCCTAGGACTTCTTGAAATGGAACTGAATTTTCACCCCGCACTTTACACAAGTTCTTTACCAACCAGAGGCTGGGACCTCATCATTTCACCGGCACACAGAAGGAGGGGAGAAGTATTCGCTCTGGCCACAGGCTCCGGACAACCAGCGGGACCCAGGGCCCCAGCTGAAGCCTCTTCTCCCTCACACGCCATCCTGCTGCGTCCCCGCCAGGAGGAAAAATCAAACAGCCCACTTGCCAGCGACTCCCCTCCCCTCCAGGTCACAATACCAATCCCATGACCGTGTTCCCACTGCTGGTGACGATGTGTGTGGTTGTGGTTGCGTGTGTTGTAGCTGCAATGCAAAGCAGGTCAGCCCAGCAGGAGATGGTGGCTACTTGCAGCCTCCTTGATGCACCGGACCTGCCGTCTGGGAGCTGCCACTGCTCTGCGTCATGTCCCACTGGCCACTGGCATACGGACATGGTTGACTTCCAGAGTGCAGCCTCTTCCGGGACCTCCATGAATCTGGAAACCCAGGGAGTCTGTGGAGATCAGTGTCTCCAGGAGCCTACGGAGAGCAGCCTCGGAGAAAGTCCCAATGTCCACTGAACTGTGGGCCCTGCATGGCCCAGCCTCTGCCCAGCCAGCTCCCATCTCCACAGCCCGCCCCTGCTGCCAGGATGCAGGGGCACAAGGCTGCCGGGAGACCCAGTTTCTGAGAGTGTC
Organism: Propithecus coquereli; assembly: GCF_000956105.1. NCBI lineage: Eukaryota > Metazoa > Chordata > Mammalia > Primates > Indriidae > Propithecus > Propithecus coquereli. The sequence goes on along the minus strand of NW_012149986.1, from coordinate 1,325,728 downwards.
TGCCAGCAGCGGAGCTCTGCACAGCCCCATGCACTGCCTAAGCACGTCTGAGTGTCCTGGCTGGTCTTCTGCAGGGGCCAGCCCTTGTTTACTCATGAGAAGGAAGGGCAGGCTAACTCAGCGCAGTTCAACTCCTGCCACGAGCATTAGTTGAGTAGCTATTGCACGTAAGACAGTTCACTGGGGCCGGGGCTGGGACAGTGAACCAGGTTCTGACCTCAGGAAGCCCACAGTCTGGTGGGGACATCCCTCAGCCTCACCAGACATCACCGCTGTCCCTCTTCTGGTGCATTCCTGCCAGAGGGACCAAAGTCCCAGAGACAGAGCCATGGAAAGGCATGGGGAAGAGCCCGGAGATGCACGAGGCATTAGGTGAGGGACCGGTGACAATGCTCACAGCGCCTGTGTTGCAGCACGGCTGGTCTCGCAGGCCATGCGAGACTGAGGAAGGCTCCTCCTGGCCTGGGACTGCAATGACGGGGGGTGGGGTGCAGATAAAGCTCTAGAGCAGCTTCTCAGACTAACACCTGGTGGAGCCCCACTCCCAGGGTGGAAGGGATGAAGGCAAAAAAAAGGGTTTCATTTTCAAATAGGTTAGGGAAATGCTGGATTGAAGGAAGTCTTATTCATTACTGCAGGACTCATCGAAGCTCTTATTATATCAAAGCACATCTTGAATCCCCGAAAGAGGTTTTGGCGTGCCGTAGATATCAAACTCCTTTGACCAGAGAACTTCTTGTCATGGCCCAGAAAATGAGGGTTCCCTGTCCCGACCCGCGGGGTAGTCAACGCAGACCCTGGAGGAGGGAGTGGGAATTGGGAGAGGCAGGAGACACAAGAAATGGAGACAAGACAGGAGTCTGATCAAGTCTCGTTTATTGGCAGGAAGGCAGAGGCTTAAGTAAGGCAGAAACAGTAACAATAAAGGGGCGGTGCTTTCCGAGGCTCTGGCTTTCCGGCCAGAGGGTTTCTATATAAGGAAACCCTCAGGGGCTTTCAAGGGCTACATAGTTATAATGGGTAAACAGAAACTTACAAGCTTTTCCGCAGGCTTTTGCAAATGCGTGGGCTTGGTAAGCAGCTGCCAGGCCTCATGGCTCTGGACAGGTCCCCCTTTTTTATTTTAAGCTAGGAGAGAACCTCCCGGGGAACCGCGCCTGTCTTAGGTCGGGGCAGTCATATCTGTTCCTGTCAAGCCCATCATTGGATAAGGCGGCAGCAC
>NW_012149986.1:1276469-1320275 GCF_000956105.1 Propithecus coquereli | reverse complement strand
TTTCTATATAAGGAAACCCTCAGGGGCTTTCAAGGGCTACATAGTTATAATGGGTAAACAGAAACTTACAAGCTTTTCCGCAGGCTTTTGCAAATGCGTGGGTTTGGTAAGCAGCTGCCAGGCCTCATGGCTCCGGATAGTTCCCTAGAGCACAAGTTGGGGACGCAGCTCCCAAGTGTCTCCCAGCCCTGACACTGCATTTGGAGTTCGGTTCATTTAGAACAGTGCTTCTCAAAATGTGGCCCCCTCACCTGGAAACTTCTAGAAATGCAAATTCTTAGCCCCACCCAACCACGTGACTCAGGAACCCTGGGGCCAGGACCCAGTGACTGTGTGACAGCAAACCCTCCAGAGGCTTCCACTGCAGGCTCCAGTTTGAGAACCACTGCAATAGGACAGCAGCTGTGGCACCCTGCCTCCCCCCACGTCATGCCTGATGAAATTCTACGTATTCACGTCCCAGATCACCTCCTGCCTGGGCAGTGAAGCTTCTCCACCCGGTGCGCCTCCTCCCACACCCTGTCAGAAGAATCCCTTTTCCGGTTTCCAGGGCTCTCGCATAGTGCCCTGTTGTCACACTTTTAGGATTGGTGACATGTCTGCCTTCTCCCGTGGAGCAGGACTGAGGTCATCAGTCCCCGCCCCTGAGCTCTGCAGCACACCGAGCCAGGCAGGGGTCTGTCTCCACATCTCCTGGCCAGGGCAAGACAGTGGCGGGGCAGCAATGGCTCCGGGCACTGCTTCCCTAGAGCCGCGGGTTGCAGGGACAGGGTTTCCCTCCAACGTCAGGATTGCAGAAGCCGGCGTGGGCAGATGGGCTCAGCCAGGCCACACCGCAGCCGGAACCAGGACCAGGACAAGCCAGAGAGGGGAGCAGAGCTGCCCCCCACCCCGGCCCACGGGGACACAGATGTCGCCCTGCACACCCGGCACACTTTCTGATGGCACTTTTATTGCTGCAAATTGGGCCAGACTCAGCAGAAGTAACGCAGTGACCCCTGGCAGGAGACTTTTGTAGCAGCTGCTCAGGTCACATGAGGCAACGATCTGAGGCTGAGGCCAGCTGGCGGCTCTGACACAGCCCCAGCTACCCCCGGGTGGAGGCCGGCCTGCAATCACCCCAGCTCCGCTAACAGGGTGCGCACATTCTGCAGCCTTTGTGGATGTCAAAGCCAGAGTCGCATCCACGTCTTCTTGGTCATTTCCTGAATACCGGAAGGTTTCCCTGGGGAACACGGGGCCCCCCGCCTTAGAACTGTGTGGCTCACTTAGGAAGTCTCCTTGTGACTCAGGGCTATGACGTTTTGAGGGGAATCTCCCATGATTTTGGTCTGAATACACATATTTACATTTCACACAGTAGCGTTAACTCAAAATTCTGGAAGCCTGTTGGGAAGCATCAATTCCTACCCTGACACCCACAGACATACCTGGCCTGGCCATGCCCCTCTGTCTGCATCAGGGCAGAGCACAGGAATAATGGGGAGTGTAGACCCCGCCACCTCCCGCCCCGAGGCCTCCATGGACAGCACCTTCCCCTCCACTCCCAGCTTAGCTTGGGGAGCTCCCAGGACCCAAGTTACCAGACAGAGCCTCTCAGGCAGTGGTTAAACCACCCACTCAAGCGGGATTTAGGATGCATAGACAGAACAGCCTATATTTCTTGGAACTACAGAAAAGATGAGATCAATTTTAAGATTACACATTCCAGGTCATTTTTGTAAAAACGTGGAAATATTCCAGAAACAGCAGAACAGTGTTCGCCATGTGTGAACCACACACACCTGACTCTAGTCTCCTCCTGACTTGATTCAATCCCCCACCCCACCAAGGGCATGCGGCGGCCTCTGCGGAGCCAGGGACAGCCACAGGTTGGGGGCACCACCTCCTGGTCACTTTGTGGTTCGGGGCCTGAGCAGGTGAGTTTGGACCTGTCCTCCTTGGCGGTGGCACCTGGGCCTCTTGTTTCATGAGCTGACGCGTGAGCTGCACCCGCCCTGGCCGCGCGCGAACCCGCAAACAGCATCTCAGAGCGCAGAAGCCTGGACTGACAGCTGCGGCGGAACGTCCTGCTTCCTTGAGCAACAGCGTGGTTCGCAATCGTTCACCCGAATCCAGACTGGGACGAAGCTTCCCTGGGTTGAGCGGGTCCTTATTTCCTTTCTTTGTGCCATTGAAAACGCTAAAACCTTTGATAATAACAATAACGTCAACTGAGCGCTTCTGCACACGGTGCCGCGGGCAGCACTGCACGCACACACTGTCATGCATTGTCACAGCAGCCCCGTGAGGCGGCACTCGCGCCATTACATTTCAGCTAATGGGGAAACTGAGGCTCACGGGGCAGGCAGTCTGCCAAGGTCCCGGCAAGTAGGGTCAGGACAGAGTCCTGCATGCGCACTCCCGAGTCACCCGTAATCACACTGGAGCGTGGCCGAAATCGCAAAGGTAGAAGAACCCCTGCTTGAGCAGATAACCCTGGGCCCGTTCACGTACTCACCGAACAAGTGTGAGATGCCAGTCAGCCGTCGCACCGGAGAGAGGAAGGGGCTTTGCTGCTGGGACGTGCTGACCTAACGCTGCAGCGGCTTGAAGACAACGGAGTGTGTTTCTCTTACAACAGTTGTGAGCCCAGCAGTGCATGGGCCTGTGCGGGTGCCCAGGTACGGGGTTCCTCTGGGGTCACCACACCTTCCTTCCCAGTCGAGATGCTTTGTTACGGCAGCCCTAGGAGACGAGTGCAATCCCTAAGAGACTTTATGGTCATTTTAAAACATGTCCAGAATTTCTTGACATGATTTCCAACAAGAGATGGAGCTGAGTTCTCCTCCCCTTAAACCTGCACCTGAGGACTGGGGCTCAGTCAGAGTGATGTCACCTGCCTTCCGAGGCCAGGTCGTAAGGGCAACAGCCTGGCGCTCTCGAGATCTCACCTAGGACCCAGGCACCGTGTTCTGAGGAAGGCCAGGCCACATGAGGAGGCCACGGGTTCTGGCCAACAGCTCAGCTCAAGTCCAGCCAAAAGGCAGCTTTGACCCCCAGACGTGGGAGTGGGGAAGCGTGGCGAGGACTCAGCTGCTACGGGAGGGACCCTGAGAGGGAGCAGCCCAGCTCAGCCCAGCCAGCCCCGAAACCTGCAAAGGTCACGAGCAAATCGCAGCACTGGGTTTGGGGATGTTTGTTACGCAGCTGTGGAGAGCTTTTTAGTGTTTTTACCCAAATTTTAGGGTTTTTTCCCCTGACTTTTTAATCACAGGGGATAACAGTTATAATAACTATCTTAATGGTTTTGCCTGCTAACTCCAACATCAGGGCCAGTTCTGGGTCAGATTCCATTGATTGGTTCTTCTCCTCATTATGGGTCATATTTCCTACTTCTTCAAAAGCTGGTAATTTTCTATTCAGTGTCAAAAATTTGAATTTTACCTCATTGGGTGCTGGATTATTTCTGTATTCCTACAAATATTTTTGAACTTTGTTCTGGAATTAAGATTCTTATAAACAATTCAGTCCTTTCAGATCTTGTTAGATGGGACCAGAACAGATTGCAGCCTGGGGCTGACTGCTCCCTGCCCCTGGGCCAAGACCCTTCTAAGCACTCAACGCCCACAGATGACTTTGTCCAGCCTGGCCGGTGGGAATGGGCATGATTCCCGGCCCTCTGTGAGTTCCCGGTACTGCTGCCTCTAACCCTCTGCTGGTTCCTTCCCCAGCCCTGGGCGGTCCCCACACACAGGCACTGATGGGCACTGCTTCATACTGGCAGGGCCTCCCCTCTCTCTGCAGCCCTATCCTCTGCAGCGCTCTGCCATGGGGAGTCCACCACCCGGGACTCCTAGGTGCTCAGCACCAGCACCCCAATCCCAGCAGCGCACCCCACTCCACTGGGCTCCCCCTTTTGCCGCAACCTGGAAAGTCTCCAGATAGTCAGCTGGGGCAATTGTAGGGCCAATGTCATTTGTTTCCTACCTCTCTCAGGGATCACTGTCCTTCCCTCTCTGATGTCCAATGTCATGAAAACCATTATTTCATACAGATTTGTCTGGTTGTGCAGCTATTTCAAGTGGAAAGGTAAATGTGATCTCTGTTACGCCTTCTTGGCTAAAAGTGGAAGTGCTGGACAAGTGCTTTCTTTCAGTCACCTTTTTTTAGCACGTATTCTCCAGAAGCACAGAGAGTGTGTCTGCTTAGTCTGTGTAGCTCCCGGAAAGTCCACCTCAATGCCTTGCACGTACGATGTGATCAGTAAGTGCTTATGATCAATTCATTCATTGAGTGGGAAGAAATGCTGTTTCTTTGCTGAAGACTGGGGAAATAAGGAAGATGAACCATTTTCCAGCTTTTCCAAAAGTAGATCATTGAAATATGGCTTTTATAAATAAAACAGTGCATAATTTTGTTTTAGAACTTTTTTTTTTGAGAGAGGGTCTCACTATGTCGCCCTGGGTGCAGTGCAGTGGCATCATCATAGCTCACTGCAACCTCAAACTCCTGGGCTCAGCCTCCTGAGTGAGTAGCTGGCACTACAGGCGTGCACCACAACGCCTGGCTAATTTTTCTGTTTTTAGTATAGACGGGGTCTCTTTCTTGCTCAGGCTGGTCTCGAATTCCTGTTCTCAAGAAATCCTCCCACCTCAGGCTCCCAGAGTGCTAGGATTACAGGCGTGAGCCACCGCGCCCGACCTATTTTAGAACTTTTTAATACTTTTAACAGTGAGTGCATGTTGAACATTAAAAAAAGCAAACGTTATCTGATCACTTATGCTATAGGACTGGATAGGTCAGACTACTAAAAGTGCTAAAATGCTACTTCAACCTAGGAATTCATTTCTAAGGAAATGGGATATTGTATTTATAAATAAATTCGTGTATCTATCTGACAACTATTTGGTGAGGACATCCACGTGCCGAGCCACCATCAGCACCAGGACTTGCCACAGCACACTGGCTCCCTCTCGGGCCTGGGGCCTGATGCTGCGGCTCAGTGGGGTGCTCCAGTCCACAGCCAGGGAAGCCCTCTGTGGGGCTGAGCTGATGGCGCAGGGCCCGTCACACGCCAGCCCCACTGAAGAGAGCCGTCTGGATGGGGACAGGGAAGCCTTCCAGCCAACACCCAAGGCACCAATATCCAATGCACACAAACACACAGGCCAATGGCAGACCTTAATTCTCAGAAACCCCGCCAATTCAATGGGTAAATGATCATTTTTGAACACATGGTGCTAAAACAATTGGATGCAAACTAATTTCTGTTATCAATCTGCTACCTGAGAAACAGGTAGCAGAAAAAGCCAACATAGCAGTTTCTCAGCTGTCTCCTGCTAATTGGGCTGCAGCGATAACCACCCACCCCTCCCCAGCCTGCAAATAGAGAGCACAGTGAGTGGGCCTCAGGGCCACTGTCTCCGGAGAGGGAGTAAATACACTTTGCACTTCTTTCTGTCCTAAACTCTGAGAATTCTTTCTCAGCTGCGTACGACTTCACACCCTAACAATTACAATGGTGGCCGTGGTGACGAGACTGTACATAGTTAGGATTCTCTGCATCGTATGCTTAAAATTGTTGAATTTTATTGTGTACTAAATTATACCCCAGCAAAACTGACCAAATACATGAGATAAAAGAAGTATTTTAGAGCATATCCCTAATTTAGGGATACTAAATTGAAAGTTGAAAGGAGGGCAATAGTTTGTGGATCATATTAAATTTCAGATGTGATTCAGGGCTACAGAAACAAACACAGGTGAGGGCACAGCACCATCTAGTGGTCCGATTGCACATTCACACGGTCTTTCCAGCCGCAGCCGCGTGACGTTTACCCTGCAAGTGCCAACATGGTAGTCTGTTTAAAGATATTGATGTTACACATTAGCATGAAAGGTCCAGTGGAAAAAATTCACTTAATTACTAAAAGTAATTTTATAACATCTAATACCTATTGGTGATAAAAATTTGAGAAACCTGAAAAGGGGAGAGTGTTATCCACCTTTGAACAACAATCAAAATCTACTTTAAAGACATTTCCAGTTTAACTAGAAACAAACAAAAAAAATCGCCTGCTATAAGCATTATTATTTAACATTTTTCTGGAAGTTTCATCTGTTTCAAATAATTAAAAAATAAATAAAATAGCAACAAGAGGTGTAAGTATGTAAAAAGAGATAAAATTATCACAATTGGAGGATAATAGAGTAATACCCTAAACAAAAAACAGAATTATCTTAAAATTCTTATAACACATTAAGCGATTAGATATAAGGTTAAATGACACAAAATTGGTAGCTTTTCTATAACACAACAATCACAGAACATAAACTGTAATGGGGAAGGAGTCCATCAATAATGGCAGCAATAGTCTCAGCCAATAAAGCAGCCAAGCTTCAGCCAGTCATAGGCTGCGGACTGATCAGATCACGCCCCCAAAAGGAAAACGCCCAGCTATAACCAAATAAGCTATTTCTTGTACCTCATTTCTGTTTTCTGCCTATAAATGTTCCATGCCACATGGTAGTGGAGCTCTGACCTCTTGTAGTCCTGAAGGCTGCTCGGTATGTGAATCATCCTTTGCTCAATTAAACTCTAATAAATTTTTTAAAAAATAACAACAAAAATACATAAATGCCTATCTATGACCCTAAAAGCAATGTAGAGTACCTAAAGAAGAAAACTATCAAAATTTGCTGAATGAGGTACAAAAAAATTAATGTCATAAGACTTTTTTTTTTTTTTTTTGAGACAGAGTCTCACTCTGTCACCCAGGCTAGAGTACAGTGGCATCATCATAGCTCACTGCAACCTCAAACTCCTGGGCTCAAGCCATCCTCCTGCCTCAGCCTCCCGAGTAACTGGGACTATAGGCGTGTGCCACCATGCCTGGCTAACTTCTTTATTTTTTGTAGAGACAGGGATCGCTATTGCCCAGGTTGGTCTCGAACTCCTGGCTTCAAGCAATCTTCCTACGCCGGCTACCCAAAGTGCTAGGTTTACAGGCATGAGCCTTCGCACCTGGCGGACATATTATTTCTTAATGGAAAAAACTAAACAGAAAATTGAACTCCTCTTCAATCGATCTTACATGTTTTATAGAACTACAGTCAAAATCATTACAGTATTGTTTTTAAAACCTGTTCATATAATTGAAGTTAATCTAAATACTACAAATGTATATAGGCATAAATATAGACCACATTGTGTTATATGCTTTTTTTTTACTTTGCATACTTGGCATCATATTGAATACATCATTTTGCAACTTGCCTTCTTGTGCACAGAATTGTCATTTTTGGATGCATTCATGTAAATGTGTGCGGTCTGTTGTAGGCACATGCCCTAGTTTATTCATTCTTCTCTGGACGGAGACTTACATTACCCACTGTTTTACAATACCAACAGTGCAGCTGTAACCATTCTTGCCACTCCTGGTGCACAGGTGTGCACGACTGAGCTCAGACTTGTTGGGTCACAGGGCACACACACGTTCAGCTTTCCAAAGTGGCAGCGCCCCTTTCGTATCTCTCTTGAAAGATAAAATATATGCCATGGACTGAATTGTGACCCCAACCCCAAACTCAAACTCACTGAAGGCTTACCTCCAGGGGAATGGCATTTGGAGGTGGAGCCTTTGGGAGCGATTAGCGTTAGATGAGGTCATGGTGGCGGGGCACCCATGATGGGACCAGTGCCCTTATAAGAAGGTGAGGAGATGAGAGCTCAGGCGTGCTCTCCCCGCTACCCCACACACATGGGGACACAGTGGGAAGGCAGCTGTCTACAACCCAGGAGGAGGGCTCTCACCAGGAACCAACCCTGCAATCCTGCCAGCACCTTGATCTTGGACTTCCGGCCTCCAGAATTAAGAAAATCAATTTCTTTAAGCCACCCAATGTGGTATTTTGTTATGGCAGTGTGAGCAGGCTAATACAAAATACCTCTGCTGTGAAACTATGTATTCCATTCATGATGGCTAAAATTTTACTGTCTTAATTCAGAAATTTTTCCCAAAATTGTTTTCTTATTTTAATCAAATACATGTTTTACAAGTTGATTTCATAAATTAGATTATAGTGATATGCCCATATCAACATTATTTTTAAAGTTCTACTAATACGCCATGTCTGAAAATGTTCAACTGTTTTTAACTATACAGTAAAAAAGTGCAGATTCTGATAGTATTTTCTAATGTTTTTTCATTTCTATTATTAATATCCTTCAATAAATTTTCCCCAAGAGTATATGTCAAATGCTTTATTATATGTAACTGACTCGTAATGTTATTTTAAGTTTTCTCATTGATAAGTAGAAACTTTTTGTATTTGAACCATGAATGTTACCAGAGTAAAATATGTATTCAGTACTTTCAACTGTTAATGACTGCTATGGTTTGAATATTTGTCCCCTCCAAAACTCATGCTGAAATTTATTTTGTCTTTTTTTTTAAATAGAAAAATTTTATTATTTTTTTTTATTTCAGGATATTATGAGGGTACAAACATTATGGTTACACTTTATGTTTTTGCCTCACCCAAGAGAGGGTTAGAGGCATGCCCTTCCCCCCTACAGTGCTCCCCGTGTCCTTTAGTTGCGGGTTTATCCCATCCCCCTAATCCCTGGAGAGTATTTCTGCCATGTGATCACCCTAGTGTTCATCAGTTAGTACTAATTTGATGGCAAGTACAAGCGGAGCCCATTCTTCCTATCTTGTGGTGCTTCACTTTGGATAATGGGCTTAAGTTTAATCCAGGAAAGTATAAGAGGTCTAGATCACTGTGGTTTCTTATGATTGAGTAATATTCCATTGTATACGTATACCAAATTTTAATAATCCACTCATGGATTGACGGGCACTTGGGTTGTTTCCACATCCTTGCAATAGTGAATTGTGCTGCCATAAACATTCGGGTGCAGATGTCTTTATCGGCATATCTTTTGCTCTTTTGGGTAGATGCCTAATAGTGCTATTGCTGGATTGAATGGTATTTCTATTTTTAGCTCTTTGAGGTATCTCCAAATTCTTTTCCACAGAGGTTGCACTAATTTGCAGCCCCACCAGCAGTGTAAGAGTGTTCCTGTCTCTCCACATCCTCGCCAGCATTTGTTGCTTTGCGATTTTTTGATAAAGGCCAATCTCACTGGGGTTTGGTGATGTCTCATTGTGGTTTTCATTTGCATTTCTGTAATGATTACAGATGTTGAGCATTTTTTTATATGTTTGCTGGCCCTTATTCTGTCTTCTTTTGAAAAGTTTCTGTTCGTTTCCTTTGCCCATTTGTTGATGGGGTTGTTTGGTTTTTTTCTTGTTGATTTTTTTGAGCTCTAGATAGATTCTAGCTATCGGCCCTTTATCAGATCATGCTGAAATTTAATCCCCAATGTGGCAGTACTAAAAGGTGAGGGCTTTAAAAGTTGGTTGGGTCATAAAGGCTCGATCCTTAATAGATTAATCCATTCATGGATTGACAGGTTATCATGGGAATGGGTTTCGTGGTTTTATAAGAAAAGAAAGAGAGACCTGAGCTAACACACTCAGCCCCCAGCCACGTGATGCTCTGTAGCGTTCTCACCAGTAAGAAGGCTCTTACCAGATACAGCCCCTCGACCTTGGGCTTCTCAGCCTCCCTAAGTATAAGACATAAATTCCTTTTCTTTATAAATTATACAGTTTCAGGTATTCTGTTATGAGCAACATAAAATGGACTAAGACAAGACTTTCAAGTAACATTTGTATCCAACATTTATGTCATTAACTGCAAAAATAAGCCACTCATTTTTCTTGAAATCAGCAACTTATTAATATTTTATTCTAGAAATAGATTATCCGTTTCATTGTGAGGTACTGCAGATTATCAATTTTTTTGTACCTATTACAAATTCATTCCAAAAATTTTCTTTAGAAATATAAATCTCTTCTCAATGCATTCAAAAATGTCAATTATTCTATCAGTTGCATTTTTTTTCTTGAAAAGAGGCCTTCTGAAACCCTCTTCCTGCTACTCCCTCTGGGCCAACTGCTGTCCAGGCTGCTGTCCCTGTAACCTTAGGGTGCCAGGTCAGTGGGGACATGCCTTTTACCTTGACCTAATGAACATCTCTTTCTTGGTTTATTCCTTTATTTTGCTGGAGCACATTCAAGAGCAGCTTTCTGAGGAAAGGTACCTACAAAGTGAACTCCTCAGGAACTTTCATGACGGAAAATATATTTCCCCACCCTCCAGTGGGATGCTCACCTTCCTAGGTCTAGGGTCCGAGTGGGACATCAATTCCCTGCAGTCGTAGGAAGGCATTTTCTCATTGCCATCCAGCTTCCTGTGTTGCTGTTGAGAAGGTATTTGGTCTTGAGCTTGGGTCCCATTTTTCTTACTGCATGATCTCAGGATCTTTCTCCATCTCGATGTTTTCACAATTCAGGATTTGTGCTTTAGCGAGGGTCTTTTGTCCTTCACTCTCTGGGAGACTCAGTGGATTCTTTCCAACTGGAAACTCAAGTCCTTCTATTCGAGGAATTTTAAAGTGTATTTTTTGATAATTTCCTCCTCTCTGTTTCCTTTGATTTCTACTAGCAGGATTCCTTTGTCCAGATGTCAAACCTCCTAAATTAAACGTCTAATGTTCTTCACTCTCATCTTCTTTTAAAGTCTACTTTCTGGGGAGTATTCCCTATTCCTCTTCTATTATTTCCACAGAAATTTTCATGTCTACATTCATATTTTTTTGGTTTCCAAGATCTGTTTTCATCCTAAGAATATTCTTTTTTGTTTTTCCCTGATTTTATTTCCTAAGGGCAATATCTCCCTTTATTTCTTTAAGGCTACAAATCATAGTGATTAGGAAATTTTAATTTTCATACTTTTTCTCCTTTTTCCCTTTTTTCTCTTTCTGTTGAGTTTGGTCTCTATTTCTTTTGTTAGAAGCTTGCTTTTTCGATGTCTGGTTCTCACTCAGAGCTGACTGGCCGTCTGGGGGGTGGGGGTAGGTGCCTGCCTGGCGGGCGTCCCAGAGGGTGGACTGGTAGTCACCGGGCTGTTTCACCCAGAATGGTTTCACCCAGAGCTGGGTTTCACTGGAGAAGGTCGAGGGCTCTGCCCCTGAAGGGCAAGCTCCTGGCTGCCACCGTTCTTGGAGTCGCGTGGGGCAGGGCAGGTCGCCTTCCAGGATCAACCCTCCCCGGCGAGACTGCGACCCGTCTGTCCATGGCAGGAAGCGAACAGACTTCCTAACAAGCCCCCGGCCAGCCTCACCACATCCCGCCCGGGGGGGCCTGGTGCACCCCAAGCCTGCCACACCCCGCTGTGTGCGGTGGGGGTGCTCCTGCTCCTATCTCGCCCTGGCCAGCGGAGATGCAGCAGGCCTGTCCCCGCCTTTCCTCTGAGCTTGTGGGTTTATGTGTTTCCCTTCCATCCCTTTGCAGGCTTCCGTGGCTGTGGGGAGAAAACAGAGGTAAGTCTGTCCATTTGCTTTCATACTCTGAATAACTTGCAATACTTTACAATGAAATAATTCATCACTCCTGAAATGAAAATTTCTTAATTTCAAGAAAAGAGAATGCCTTACTTTTGTTGTTAGTAACCTGATGTTGGATGCAAGGTTACTCAAAAGTTGTATTATCAAAGGTTGAAAGTGGTAAATACTTATTTTATCAGAATGAGCAGTGGTAAAGTTCATGGTTCAAATAAAGAAAATTTATATTCATCCATGAGAAACTGTGACAATATTATTACTCAGTTACATACAATAAAGCATTTGGAAAAACACTTATCAAATAATATTAATAAATCAAGTTTGCATTTAGAAGATACCCTCACAACTTAAAAGTTTTACTGTGTAGTTACAATAATTTGGAATTTTCAGGCATAATACATTTAATAGAACTTTAAAAATAATAATATTTATATGAGCATATCACTATAGTCCAAATTTATGGAATCAGTTTGTTGAAAAATATATATCTGACTGAAATAAGAAAACAATTCTGGAAAAATATATACATAAAGACAGTAAAAGTTCAGTTATAACTAATGAATCTTTAACTCTTTAGCATAAAAATTATAAGAATTTATTTAAAACGTAAAATCCAAGATTTTTTTTTTTTTTTTTTTGAGGCAGAGTCTCACTCTGTTGCCCTGGCTAGAGTGCTGTGGCGTCAGCCTAGCTCACAGCAGCCTCAAACTCCTGGGCTCAAGAGATCCTTCTGCCTCAGCCTCCCGAGTAGCTGGGACTACAGGCACGCGCCACCATGCCCGGCTAATTTTTTCTATATATTTTTAGTTGTCCGATTAATTTCTTTCTATTTTTAGTAGAGACGGGGTCTCGCTCTTGCTCAGGCTGGTCTCGAACTCCTGAGCTCAAACAATCCGCCCGCCTCGGCCTCCCAGAGAGCTAGGATTACAGGCGTGAGCCACCGCGCCCGGCCAAAATCCAAGATTTTTAAGATAACATAATCGTTTCATGATACTATAACATATCTGATACTATCACATTGGGGATTAAGTAAAAAAAAAGAAGAAAAGAAAAAAGATATCTGAAACAATACAGCACACTTTATTGTCAGTGCACAGAAAACATAGTTTCAGTGAGAAATATTTACATCATGTGTTGTATGATTTTGCCCAGGTGGTGCAGTGTAATATTCCAGAGAAAACATGGCTTTCCATCCAGAAGGTAGAAAAATTTAGTTTGGTTTGTTCCCAGCCTCAACACTGGATTTATTTATCTATGAAAAATGCAATGAAAACTAAAAATCAGCTAACTTTATTTCTTTTCTCAATAAACTTTATTTTTTCAACCACGTATCAAATAAACCTCAGAGAGGATTAAACAATATGTGTAGAAAAAGGAAATTAAAGAAAACTTGAAAACTTTTTGGGCAACAAGGTGGTTCTGCAAAGTAGTTTGGGCTCCACTAGGTTTTGCAGACTCACCCCACAGAACGTGGGGAAGTGGGAGTCATTAAACACTGGAAAATGAAAACTTTCTAGAGACTGGGCTTTAACTTGAAGAAAATTTCAATTGTTAGAGCTAATAATAGATTAATAGAGGAATGGCAAAAGTGGCTGAGCATAAAAAGCAAAGTGAAGAGATTCATGAAAATGACAGAAACTATCATAGCACTAAAGGATTATGATATTCCAGTTGAAACAAAGCAAAGTGAAATATCAATTCCAAGAGAAAAACAATTAGGTTGTCTGAATAAATTTTACAAAAACCATATGTGTTGTATGACATTAATAACAAAAGTAGAGAATACATTGAACTAAAAGTTCTTTCCAGTTACTGAATCATAAAATTTGGCTGAATGACAGATTGTAGGCTGGATGTGAAGATGAATTAATAGAATTAAGCTAACTTCACAAAACTTGTATTCCAAAAAGCAATTTTCACTGACTTGGTCGGTCATCTCTGAACAGTGTCATAAGAGCTGAGCTTTGTTGAATCCACCGCAGCTACTTTGGCAGAATCTGAGCGAGGTTCCATCTCGTGAGCAACGCTGTCGCAGTCAGAAGTCTCTCCACGGCCATCTGTTAACGCCACGGTCATGACAAGGTGCGTGAAGCTTCCTACTTTCAATCAGGGCTCAGACGTGGGCGCCATTTAGTGATTACCTGGAGCAAGCTACAGATTGTGCCAATCATTTCAAAACTTCGTCTGATGACTCAAACATTCTCAGAATGTTTTGCTGAATGATTTACCCTACTGATTTCATCACTCAACACAATTTTTTACATAGAGTTCAGTTTACTTAGAAAATAAAAGGGAATATACTTTTACTTTTGCGTTTACGTGTTGATCTTTGCATCCCGCATTTCTGTGCGGGTCGTCATACGTGGTGAACACCAGACTTCTGCAGTCCCGTCGCCTGCCAGCCCCTCGTAGTTGGAGCTGGCCAAGAACCATCTCGAGAGTCATCGCCTCCTAATACCTCCTCTGGGGGAAATGCTGACGGCAGGAGGAGCACGTGAGGATGGCTCTTTAGTTGCAAGCCAGAGAAATGAATCTGGTGACCTTAGAACAAACAAAAAATATAAGAAGACTATTCAGTAGATCATAGTAATGGAATAGTGGGCAGCTAGGCCTTGAGAAGCTTGGGACCCCCAGCAGAGGGCCACCTCGGCCAGCTCTTCGGAACCTCCTGCAGGACGGCTCACTTCTCACCGCTCTGCGTTTGTGTGTCTCAGCTCAGGAAGCAAATTCCTGAGAATCAGACTGGCCAGCTGATTGCTGTGCCCACTCCCATGGTTAGAGGGCCTGCGTGCTTGGAGCCTGAGCTGGCAACAGGGTGCTTCTCCTGCCCAAGGAAGGATAAAGGGACGTTGAGCTTGCAGTTCAGGGGAGGCCTGGGTTTGAGTGGCCCTGGGGGAACAGAGCAAGGGCTTGGCCCACAGATGGTGGAGAATTGTGGCTGGGACCACCATATAAACCCAGGACTCTAGAAAGGCTACACACTCAGTGGCAGAAGATACCATTAATAGAAAAATTCACCCACTGCTCAAAGGTGACGGTAAGAAAACATGTCTTTCTTGGTCCTAGCTCTGAGGGGGAATAATACTCTCCCCTGTAAAGTTTCAGTCTCAAGCCTCAACGTGGCTTTGACCTTTGCCACGTGTACTATCCACGTGACCCAGGAAACCGTAAGCCAAGAAATGAGTGTCCCTGGCTGGATGGCACCGGGGAACATGAGAGAGCAAGCTTACAACCCCCTGGAAGGAGGCGCCTCAGTCCGGGCGCCAGAGAGTGCCCAGCGCCCCCAGCTCTGAGCTCACGGCCCAGAATCACAGAGCGGGCATCCATGAACCCCACGGCAGCAGTCCCAGACAGCCACGGCGGCGTCCGTCTCCCCAGCTGCAGACCTTGGCACGACTAGATCCAGAACATAAGGAAAGTTCGAGGAGAGAGAAAAGAGGGAATTGAAACATGAAAAAGGAGCTAAATACTATGAAGAAAGTGAATGGCGATTCAGGGTGTAAAATTCTTTTCCACTCAGCTGCTTTCGAGTCCTTTGCTCTGAACAACTCGAAGGCAGACTTAGTTATCAGTCGGCAGATCATTAAAATCATTTTTGATGATAAATATATGTGTATTTGACATGTCACAGAAGGAGTACAAATGACTTCCGTCTGTACATACTTATTTTTGTGAACAAGGTTTCTCCAGGGCATAGAGTTAGGGGCAGAGACGAAGACGGAGACAGAGGCAGACACGTAAAACCAGGCCACAAGCGACGGGGAACTGCCGCCCCTCAGCAGGAAGTGCTACTCTGCCACGGGTATCTGAAGTCATTGAACAAAAAAAGCACCACCCATCTCAAAAGAAATTAATTTCCAATAAAATTTTACTTTTTGTGTTTAAAATTATTTATCCAAATTTGTGATACATTTTTGTTGTTTTGCTCTAACAATTGTACTACCAACTCAATCCAGAAGAAAAATATATACATATATATTTAACTTTGGAACTTACGATCATGAGAATTTTGTTCTGTTTATACTGAACTATTGCCTGTGCTCCTGTACTAGAAGACAGAGGCTGCCACACCAAACTGCCACAAAGTTTGTGGCTTTAAACAACAGAAATTTGTTTTCTCACAGTACTGGAGGCCAAAAGTCTGGTGTCGGCAAAGGCTCCGGAGGAGGCTCCTGTCTCTTCCAGCGTCTGGTGGCCCTGGGCATCCCACGGCTCGTGGCCACATGCCTCCATTATCTGCCTCTGTCTTGATGTGGCCGTCTTCCCTCAGGGTGTTTATCAGTGTCTCAAATCTCCCTCTCTTTCCTCTTATAAAATTATCAGGCTTAGGGCCCACCCTAGTCCAGGATGGTCTCACCTTGAGATCCTTAACTTAATTAGATCTACAAAGATCCTATTTACAAATAAGGCCGCACTCAACAGGTATCAGGGTCTAGGGCTTGGACGTGTCTTTTGGGGAGACACAATTCAACGCACTATAGCTGCCAAGAAGTAAAAAAAAATACATTAGGACACATTTTGTAGGAAAATCGGGATAGAAATATGAGTTCAAGAAGAATATTACTGATGTAAAAATCCTGACTATTAATTTTATGGGTTTTTAAAGGGAAGCTGATGAGTGTCAAATCATAAGATTTATTCTATACTGGAAATTACATTCTTCATAACTATTTAAGCTTATGGTGAAAGTTTTTAGTTGTTAATTTTATAACACACAATGAAGTACACGATTTTTCAAAATTCTTACAGGAAGGATTAAAGAAAAAGCCTGTGAGCATGCCTGCCACAGGGCTCGTGGGGCCTCCAGCGGTGGGCCCGGAGCCACCCAAGAAGGATGGAGCAACTGGCCCTCGGAGCAAGGCGTGGGGTAAGGGTCACCCCAGAAACCTGGCACGTCCATTCTCCAGCCCGCAGACCGATCTGCATCCCAAATACGGCCAGTGGTGGGTCTAGCTTTGCAGTGCCAGGCTCTGCTCTCAGCGAGGGAAGGGCTGGTATTTGTTCTTTGTTTTTTAAGCAGCATTTTCATCCGACCCTCCCCTGCCGCATCCTCCCGGGCACAGCTCTGTCCCAGCCTCCAAACAAGTCCTTGCTCAGCAGGCTCCAAGCCTGACTGCCTTGTGCTGACACCGCGGAGCAGAAATCGAGTCCTGAAAAGCTTCGCACTATCACAGGCGCAGATCAGCTGGAGATAACGAAGGCCTCAGACCAACCGAGTCAGCTGTCAGCCGCCAGAGGCTGGCTGGTGGCTGTCCCTGCTGTCGCTGAGCGCTCCTTCTGACCACGGCGTCCAAGGTAACAGACGAGATGGTCCTTAGTCCTCTGTGAGGGGGTGGCTATCAGTGCTTGGCCCCTACCACTTTCTCTTTCCTCGGCCTCCCAGACGCCGCACTTCTCAGAAGCCACCATTCCCTGTGTGATCAATCGCCCAGGGGGTGCTGCGTGGGGCAGAGGCCTGGTGGCTACCAAGGACAGAGTCCTGTGGGGACACCCAGCACACCAGGAGGGCCAGGGCTGCCTGGGACAGACCAGAGGCTATTCTGCCAGAGGCCTCTCTGCGCATGCGCAAAGATGTGCTGAGGGGTGGGGGCGTGGGTGGCGGTCCTGTCCCGGGGACACCGACATCTCATGGTACTAATACTCGGATTGCCACATCTTGTCATCTCCAATGCTTGTCCCCAACATCCCTTTCTACATCAAGATGTAATGTGGCCGACATACATTGCATCAGGACTGAGCAATATCAGAAGACAAGTTAGGCAACAAATATACAATACTTCTAATAATTAAACTATTCACTTTTTGGAGGAATAATAACATAATTACATATATTAAAAGAAAGGCAGCAGGCCCATGAATAATGTAACACAGTCAGTAATAAACAACAGGATTTCACTGGAGAGGTGGCAGAGTCCCTGATTGCTCTGCTTAGCTGCGTAAAACATTTTCATGCTTTTTAAAAATGTTGATTATTCTAACAACCCTAAAGCAAGTAACTACAGTGGAAAGAAATTGTCCCAGAAGAGGCCGTCAAAAATATGAGCAAGTTAATCTGGAATTTAAATATTGTGGGCAGACCACAGTGTGGCTAATCCTCAGCGGCCTCCTCTCTAGGGAACAAAACAGAATTTGGTGAAGTGGAAAAGACAATTTGTTAAAGTGATAACTGTGGCCTTAAGGAATTCTGTAACTATGACACCCAAGTCCTACCCAGCGCTTTTCAAAGCCTGTGTCTGGTTCTCAACGCCCTTTATGAGTTTCTCTGTAACTCTCCACAGTCCAGCCTTGTTGGAAGGGACGAGAGCTGTCACCGTATGTCCAAATTTGAGTCTGACCAACATAAGAGCCTTGGGGATACCGAATTTCATCAGTAAAGGAGGCCAGAGGGAGAAAAGGTCCTTCTGAGGAGGGTTACTGGAACCACTTCCTCATGGCCGTGGCCTTGGCGACAGCAGTGGGGGCGGGGCTGGAAGGAGGTGCGACTCTGGACTCGGTCCTTGCAGGCCTGGCCATGAAAAACATGGAAACAACCCAAATGTTCACACGCCAGTAAAAGGGTAAGCAGGTTGCAGGAAATCCCTACAACAAAAGACTACTCGGCAGGAAACCGAACAGGTCACTGACACACACGCTGTGGATGAGTCTCAGAAACATCACACTAAAGTGACATGTACAGGACTGTTCAATATGTGGAAATGTGTCTGTTAGCAAGTCAAGAGTTTTGGTTTTGATTTTTTTAAGAGCATCAGATAGAACCCATACCCCTGATTTTCAACTGTGCGAGCACACTGCCATGTACAGGAATCCAGAAAACAGAAAGGAAGTTTGGGTTTTACTGGGCACTTTTTTCTAATGTTCACGTTGCATTTGCATGCTGATGCATCAGAACTGATGTGTCCTAGCTTTCTTAGAAATCTTGGTAGCCCAACCCTCACTCACCACCCTGCAGTCATTCTAATCCTGTTGTCCCAGAGTCCCTTCCACCTCAGGGCCTTTGCACATGCTGTTCCCTCCACCAGAGCCCCGCCTCTGCCCCCAACACCCTTCCACACACATCTCGTCTAGCCAATTCCTCTCCTCCCTCTGGAATTCAGAATTCACTGGCTCGGAGTTTTCCTGCCTTCCCAGATGAGGTCAAACCCCTTGCAGAACAATCTCATGGTCCCTGTACTTATCTTTCAAAGCACTCAAATGATGACAGCATCATTGTAACTTAAATAGTGAATCGTATTGCTTGGTGCATCTTTCCCTCACAAGAATGGAAGCTCCAGAGGGCAGGTGTCTCACCTGTCTTGCTCAACACCCAGAACCAGTACAGTACCTGGGACACAGTAGGAGATAAATAAATATTTGTTGGATAAATGAGTGAGTTAACAGGCCGATTTAAACAGCAAAAGCATTATAGGGCTATTAACACCGCGTAAAGGGAGCACTCCTCAATTCTGAACTCAGAGTAGCTGAAGCTGTGAATTGGACAATGTTTTGACTATTTGGTGCCCACTGCATGTGGGGTTTACTCCAAGGAAGGGGAGGGGCCAGAGACAACAAACTCAGGTAGAGAAAACCTGCTGAGCGCTGCCTGTGGATTGGAGGGTGTAGCCAGCCCAACTCCCCTCCCCGAAGCCCAGAGGGTGAGGGAGTTTCACTGTTAGCACCGAGGCCAGAGCAAGTCTCTACGGAGGGCAGGCTGTGATCACAGGCCTTTCATGAGGCTGCGTTCCGTTGCCTCTATGTCCTTGCATGTTAGCGCAATGGTCTGGGCGTTTGCGCCCACCCCCCAAGGTCACGTGTTGAAACCCTAACCCTCAGTGTGATGGTATGAGGCAGTGGGGCCTTTGGGGGGTGGCTGGGTCATGAGGGTGGGTAGAATCAGTGTCCTTACAAAGGAGGCCCCAGAGAGCTAGCGAGCTCCCTACTCTGCGCCATGCAAGGACGCAGCAAGAGGGCGAAGTCCGTACACCAGGCCGTGGCCCTCACCAGACACCAAATCTGCCGACACCTGGATCTTGGAGTTCCCAGCAACCAGAACTGGGAGAAATAAATTTTTGTTGTTTAAGCCGCCCAGTCTATGCTATTCTGTCTTAGCAGCCCAAATTGACTAATACACACTGAACTACGTTAACGCGAAATGATAGGATGCTGGCGAGTTGCCTCAATGTGAACAGATATCCGCAGGAAAAATGCATTTTGACTCCCGCTGCACACACAGAGATAAGTATGGGATGAATTATAGACCCCAAATAAAAACTAAAGCTATAAAGCTTCTAGAGGAGAACACAGACTGTATTCATTATTTCAGTGTAGACAAAGACTTCTTAGGAAAAAGCAAAAATCACAAAAGAAAAAATTGTTAAATGCGTTCATCAAAATGTAAAATTACTGTCCATTAAAAGACATCACTAAGAGAATGAGCAGGCAGCACCTGCTGGGAGAAAACATTTGCAACAATTGAGTCTCATTATTTCTGGGAGTTATGTTCCATAAAGTGCCTCAAACACCAATTTAGTGAACACTGAACCATTGTTCTTAGGGGCACTAAGGTTGCTGTGAGCCTCTGGTGATAACATTTTCATCAGTTGAGCAATACATAACCTGGTTTTATGTGTGTTTCTGTTTGAAGACACTTTATTTAGTCTTCATTGCTGATGCATCCACATCGAGCGCACAGCTAACGGCACCGTCCAGGGCTCACACCTTTAAAGATGTCAGTTCTCTAGAAATTGATCTATAAATTCATATGATTCCAGTTAAATTTTCAACATGTGTATGTGTGGAATTT
Organism: Propithecus coquereli; assembly: GCF_000956105.1. Taxonomy (NCBI): domain Eukaryota; kingdom Metazoa; phylum Chordata; class Mammalia; order Primates; family Indriidae; genus Propithecus; species Propithecus coquereli. Next base: position 1,300,041 of record NW_012149986.1, on the reverse strand, counting down.
GACAACCAACAACCTAATTCTAAAATTCATGAAAATGAAGAGCCAGGACATTGCAGAAGGTCAAAGGACTTGTTCTAGTGGATATCAAGATTTATGGTGAAGGCTCAGGAATTAAGCCAATGTGATATTAGCACAAGGATAAAAAAAAAATTGATCAATGGAACAGACTAGAAAGCCCAGAATGACATCACACAAACACGACCCTCGATTTCAGGAAGATGGTTCTGCAGAGTGTTTCCAATGAGCCCCACAGAGATGTCGAGGTCAGACCTGCCCCTTGACCTCTGCCTCACACAACTCCAGGTGCGCCGAGGATCTGTTGGAAGGTAGCGCAGGATATCCTTGAGACCTGGGGTTGGCAAAGACTTCTTAAACCAGACATAAAAAACACTAACCGTGAAAGAAAATACTGAGAAATCTTTACTGCATTGAAATTAAGAACTCTGTTCATCAAAAGACACCATTAAGAGAGCAAAACCGGGCAAAACTGAACGATCGTGTTGGGAGATGGCGCTGAGAGGGTGAAGTGCTATGGGAAGCAGGAGGCGGTGACCGTGAGGAGCTGCGCTGCCCCAAGGGGGTGAGGACATGATGAGCAGCCGACCCTGTCACAGGCAGGGGCTCTCGGAGGATGGCCACATGCCCTTTCTTCAACGGAGCACTGTTTATGCGGAGGTTTGATTTATAATAATTAAGCCATAGCTATACAGTTTCTGAGATTTTATGAATGTGTATCATACTTCATAACAGAAAGAAGTAAAAATGCCCATATAAGTATAAAATTATTTTTAAAATCCACTAGGTCAGATTAAGTGGATTCATTTTTTTGAACTAGATGGTAACGATGTGTGAACTGTATTTGACGAAAAAGAAAAGATTGTGCATCTGCTACAAAATTCACCCCGACAGTCCCCAGGCCCAACCGCAGGAGCTCCAGGCAGAAAACGTGCCACCTCTCCAGGCCGTCCTGCCACGCTTGGGAAAGGCTGCCGCACAGCGACCCGGAGCAAGCACCTGTCGTTAAAAACCCCTCGCCTGTTTGTGCCCGTCTGGCTGGTCTCTGCAGGACTTCGCAGGAACGAGCTTCCGTGTGTGAAGTTGGACACACCTCTCCTGACTGCCGCCCTCTGCACCGCGCAGAGCGCAGCCAGACACCCAAATGTCCTGGAGAGATGGCTCAGCAAGGAACAGTGACTGGGACAGTCATCTGACCATGGGAGTTCCTTGCCCTCGCGTCTAATTCTTCCAGTCAGGTGACGAAATACTCAGCGGAGGAGGAACAACACAGAATGAGCAATTCCATTCTGCACAGGGGAAAACCCAGCGTTTTCAAGGACGCTGTGACCAAGCAAGCGAAACGGCGCCCAGCAGAAGCAAAAGAGCTGGGAATGGCCGGGTCGGCAGAGCAGCCAGACGCCCTGAGCCTGCACCAACACCAGCTTTCCAGGAGCTGATCTGAGTGCTTACTGTTTGGGACAGCCAGAAGTCCCATTCCCTGGAAGTAGCTGGAAGTAGCTCTAAAGCAGGGGTAAAGGTCACCGAGCAAAGTACTCAGTGACAAAACCCCTGAATGATTAACATGGAGAAAAGCCTTGCTCAGCCCTTCATGTCCAAAGAGACTTTGTGGGCTTGGAGACCGAGGTTTGCAAGGACTCTGCAAATAGTTCCACGATGTTTTAATCATCTCCAAAGACCAAAGAAGTAAGCAGCCACGACCCTCAAAGACAAAGCCAAAATTTACTTGGCTCTGAGTTCCAATTATTTTTCAGGCATTGAGCAGGGAGGGAAAAATAAATATATTTAATTTCCCTTTATATTTTAGGGGAAATAAGCTTTAGGGGAAGTTACTAAGACCTGAGATAGGAGTGCATTAAGCAGGGAAACAGCTGTTTAGATTTCCCATGCTATAGAAGGAATTGAAGTCACTGTTCCTTTTAAAGTATAACCCTTAGAAAGACTTGCATCTATTCCAATTTAAAATATAAAAAAGAAACAGATGTAACTTTTTAAAAAGACACACAGTAACAAGTGTTGGGGAGGAGGTGGAGTAGCTGGAACCTTCGTACACACTGATGGGAATGTGAAATAGTGCAGCCACTTTGGAAAACAGTTTGGTAGTTTCTTTAAAAACTTAAATATAAACTTGTCATATGACCCAGGAATCTCACTCCTAGGAATTCACCCCAGACAAATGAAAACATTCATCCACAAAGACTTGTACATGTGTGTTCACAGCAACATTGTTCATAATATTATTCACAATAGCCAAAAGGTGGAAACAGTCCAAATGTCCACCAGCTGATGAATGGATAAGTAAAATCTGTCATATTCATACAACAGAATATTATTCAATAATAAAAAGGAATAAAACTACTGGCACATGCCACCACATGTATGAACTTCAAAAACACTACCTAAGTGAAAGAAGCCAGGTGCCAACGACACGTGGTGCACTGATACCCCGTGTCCGGAGAAAGCTGGTCCGCAGAGACACAGCGGATGGGGAGTGCCAGGGCCGGTGCGGCGTGGACGTGACAGCCACAGCAAGAGGTCACAGCTGTGTTTGGGGGGCGGCGGAAATGCTCTAAAGCCGGGTTGCGGAGATGGTCGTATAGCTCCAAGTATTTGCTAAGTGTATTTAATTGTGCACATTAACAGGTGTATTCTACGGTACATGAATCATAGCTCAGGAAAGCTGTCTTTGAGAGGAAGCGACTGCGCGGAGGAACGAGGAGTAAGGAAACGAGCGAGCGACAAGCAGCGCGGGGAGACTGCTGAGGGGAAAGAAATCGACACCGGTTCTGACTCACGTCGCACACGCTGAAGTAAACTGAGCTTTATATCCGCCCAACCATAACCACCATCAGACGAAGAAAAAATGGTTCATAGGTAACTAATTCCAATGCCAGGAAAAGACTCTGAGTACAAAGCAATGGGAAAAACCGTGAAGGAAAAGTCGTGCTGATATTTGACCATGGGAAAGGTCTACGCTTATCTGTATACCCAAAAAAATCGAATAGAGTTAGAAGACAAAGGACAAACCAAAAATATATTTTCGCGACGAATGTGCAGGGCTCACGTCTTTGACGTCCGTACGTAGGACCCGGCGAGAGCAGCGTTAGGAGCCGGAGCGCCCGGAAGAAAGTGCCCGTGCAGACCGGCTGCCCCGGCCCGGCGCCCCCTTCCTCCAGACTGACTGACTGCCAACGCCGACGCCGACGCCGACGCCGACGCGTCGCACGCACAGACGCCGGCTCCGCCCAGCCGCGTGGGAAGGTGGGGTTGGGGGTGGCTTAGGGGCCGTGACTGCACCGAGGGCGACGGTGAGAATAACCCTGACTCGGCAGGGCCACCTCCTCGCAGGAGGGGCTGGCTCTGCCCGGCAGACCAACAAGCAGAAGCCCGCTCCTGGGGAGGAGAAGGGCTACGCGAGAGGCCTGAGCAGCTCGCCCAGGCTGGCATAAAAGCCGCGTCGCTAAGACCTAGGGAGAACTCCTATTCCTTTGCTTTCTCCAGAGCCACTGAGACCTGCCCCCTGCCATTCCACAGAGCCCTACAGAAATCCCGTCTCCCTCCGGCTGCCACCCTCTCAGGGGACTCCTACGGTGCAGCGCCCCTGCCCCAGCACCCACGCCCTGACCCGGAGGCCAGCACCCTAGGAAACGGAGGCCATTTCTCCCTGTGGCGCCAGGCTGCTGTCCCCTCGCAGACTGCGCCACGCCCAGGGCTCTGCCCACCACGGGCACCAGCCCACTCACTCATGGCACCCCAGGACCTCCCTTCCTCTCTCCTTCCCTGCAGTCTCTCTCCTCCCAGTTACGCCAGCTTCCTCTCCTCGGTGAGCCCCGGATGTAACACAGACACACTCGCCACACAGCACACAGCACACATCGGGTATTGGCTATCTGCATGCCTTTTTTTGAAGGAATGTCTATTCAAAGCCTGCTATGGTCTGAGTGTTGGTGTTCCCCCAAATTCGTATGCTGAGACCTAATGCCCAATGTGAATGGGATTAGTGGCCTTATAAAAGAGATGGAAGGGGGCACCCTTGCCCCTTCTGCCACGTAGGATGCTTCTTTCATGAGCGTAATGTTTTCAAGGTTCGTCCATGTTGTCACATGGTCAGTGCTTCATTCCTCGTCCACCATAAAGACCTGCAGGAGAGTCAGACGCGCCCAGAGTCTGGCTGTCCATCCCACCCCACCGCCGAGCAGTGGGGCAGCCTGACACAGTCTCTGCACACGTCCAAGCCTCACCTCTCCCATCCGTAAGGTGAGGATAATGACACCCTCGCACAGCATGCTCGTCAAGCTCGAACGCAGGAAAGAACGTGTGCATTATGAGATGCTACTTAAAGTGATTATGATCTATTTAAAATCTATGTTTTAACAGGAAAACACGTGGAAAAGGAAAGTGCCCATTGATTACAACTGCAGTGGTTCTCCAGGAGGCACTCCCTGAATATGGACAGCAAAATCATACTTAGGAATACGAGATCTGAGTGAGAACATCAGATAGGAAATATAAAACAACCATGCAGTAATCCACCCAGGAGTAAATAATCCAAGAGCTGACATTCCATGCACGTGCTTGGGAACTGATCTGGCCAATGACATCTTGCAGCTGCTGTAGCTATGGCGACATGATTGGCTAAGATTATAAGGGAGAAAGAAGAGTAGACTGACTTATTAAGACAAAGAAGAGGAAGGGAGAGAAGGATGAGAAAGAAAGAGAAAGTGAAAAAATAAAAATAAAATACCCCCCCCCACAGAAGTTTGTGATTGCAGTGGCACAAGAGACGGAGGGGAATGGCAAATGGAATCATGCCGTATTGACCTCTTGTGCCTTTTGTGACGTGACACACTTAATTTATGTAGACCGTCTCCCCAGGCCGCCCTGTGCAAGTGTGCACAGCATCCACTTGAAGTTAAAGATGCATATTCTAATTCTAATCTCTGGATCCGCTGTGGGTCTACTTTCATCATCGGTTGTTTCTGCTTGTTCTTATTAGTGTTATTAATATCTTGTCCCTTCCTGTGTCTGACTAAATTTGTTTACCAGACATTGTATTTGAAATTACTTGTACAAATTTGAGGCCTAAAAGATTTTTATGATTTCTGTGACACTCCTGGCCAACTAGCAATCTGAAAATACTTAACTCTGTTTTCAAAAATTGAGAATTTCTGAGCCCTTGCATGTCTCAACACCAGGATATGGTCTATTCAAGATGAGCTTTTGTTTGTTTTCTTTTGTTCCATTTTGTTTTGTCTTTGCCTCTGCTTCACTATTACTCCAAGAGTGAAGTCTTTTGGGGTTCCAGTCCCAAGTACAGGAGATCACCACGGGCACTCCAGCTGTGCCCCACATCCCTCCAGGGTGTCAAATGCACTGCTAGACTTATCAGCCACCTCCATGGCAAAAGTGACCCAAATTTCAGTCCCACATCTTTGAATTTCTGTCTCCTCTTGCATCTCTGTCCTGAAATTCCTCACTTCCAGGTAGCTCTCTGATGCTTTCAAACTAACTTTAAAAAATATTTTTTCCAGCTTTCCTACTTATATTCAGCAGAAGAACTGGATTGAATTACCTAGTCTAACATTGCTGGGAAGTTTTAATGTTTTAAATATCAAGGGTCTGTTATAGGGGAAAAAACACCTACATAAAGAGATAATAGAGTTTAATTAGTAAATATGTTTAATTAGTGAATATAAGTGTAAATTAGTAAATGTATATAATCTGGGCTGATGGCCGAGATGTATTTATTCATTGATTCATTCATTTGTTCATTAATTCATTTATTCAACAAAAATTGTTAACCACTACTACATATCATCAGGACAGGATGTGACCTCTGCAATCTCCTTAAAAATACGCACTGGATGTGTTCTCCAGGGCACAGACTCGCCTCAGTGCTCCCCAGCGTGCACTAAGGTGGCCGGAGCACAGGTGTTTGGGGATAGGGTGATCTGTGGAGGTCTGGAGGGGGTGGGCGCAGAGTCAGTGTGGGCGGGGGGGCCAGGCCAGGCTCTATCCCTGCCGGCTATGGTGGTCCCTCCTGCATTGGTGAGGGGTGCCCTGGCCTGTCCCTTCTCCCACCCCAGCTAATATGCTAATGTGCCTAGGTGTACTGGGAGCCCCTCACAGGCTCGGGGAGCACCCTCAGCTGTGCTTTCGGCATGGAGAAGGCGGCTGTCGCACAGGTCGGGGAGCATGGTCTGGCACTGTCTTGCTCCTGGGGCCCTCAAGGCTCACATCCACCAACAGTAGAATTGTCGCTTCGCTTGGGATGGGTTTGTGTCCATTTCTCTCCCCATCATCAAACACACTAGGGGCACACACATCACACTCGGCCAATCAAGCCTTCTGTCCCCATCTTAATACTGAAAGAGCTTTTCAGCTGAATTTTTAAAAATTCTGTACTATCACACACACGCATTCACACGTTTTTACAGACACTAGAGAAGTGACGGCCATATGTAGCTATAATTTGGAAGGATATAAAAACACAAATCCAGGGTTTTCTCTCTGTCGCCTCATGACAAACTATGTTTTACACATATTTTGTGAACTGCCTTAAATCCTTCCTGGAATGGGGCAGGTGTCTTAGTCTAAGTTCCTGCAAAAGCAGGCCCTGATGCTGGTAGTGTTTTTGGAAGACGACTCCAAGATCACGAGTGAGAGAGGAGTGCTGGGCAGGGGAAGGCGAGCAGACACGAAGGCCGTGCACGGGCTGGTCGCTGCGGGCAGCTGGCCTCAGGCCCGCCACGGATGCTCTGAGGAGCTGCGTGGAGAACAGCACAGCATTGTCCTCGTGGGTGATGAGGCGTGTCACTAAATCCCCTGCACCGGTATGTCACACCGACCTGCAGGGGACCTCCCCTAGGGGCAGGAAAAGCTCTCAAGCAAAGAAGAGAGAGCTGCAGGCTCTAGAGCCGCAGGACTCGGTGGAAGGAGGGCGTTCGGGCGGAGCACCAACAGCACCCAGACCCCGGGCTGCATGAAAATAAGCGAAGGGACAAATCGGTGGTCCTTTGAAATGAGCTGTTGGTTTTAAGGATGTAAATAATTGACCCTGGTCTTCTGTCAGTGCACAGTAAGGGCATTCCTGAGCCCCGTTGACATCATACTGAGACTCTGGCTTCCAGCACAGGCCGCTGTGTGAGCAGGAGGTCTTACGTGTCTGGGGAATGAGTTCCGGGAGCAAAGGCAACAGTCACGCTGCGCACAGTGAGAGACAGAAAGAGTAATGACCTCCCACAAGAGAAGAAGGCAACGCCCCAAAGCAGGCGCTGTGGCCCCTCCCTTCCGCTTGGCCAAGGTCGGCAGTGTGAAGAGTGGCTTTCAAAGCCTTAGAGGGTCAGGACAGACTTCCAGTTAGATGTGGTAGGATAATCATTGGCTACTTCTCCAAATACCCCTAAAATAAGCATAAAGGACCGAAAGGTATACACCTACCTATGTCCAACAAAGGACTTGCATCCAAATATACAAAGAACACTGCAAGTCAATAAGAAAAGAGCAGACAACCCAGTGGAAAAACGGGCAAAAAATCTGGATAGTGTGGGTGCCCAGATACCTAACTAAACGTTATTTCCTGGTGTGTCTCTGAGGGCGTGTCCAGAAGAGACTAGTGGTTGCATGGGTGGACTTAGTCACAGCAGGTGGCCCTCCGGGTGAGGGAGGGCAGCATCCGACCGCTGAAGGCGAGACTAGAACAAAAGGGTGGCGGAGGGCTGCGTTCACTCTACTTCCCTGAGCTGGGGCAGCAACCTTCTCTGCCCTCAGGGCTCCCAGGTCTCAGGCCCTCAGACTCACACGGAATCGGAGATCTCAGGCTTGCAAACTACACCACCGGCTTTCCTGGTTCTCCAGCTCACAGATGGCAGATTGCGGGACTTCTCGGCCTCCGTCGTCAGGTGAGCCGATTCCTCATAATACATCTCTTTGTATCTGCGGGTACGTATCTCCTCTCAGTTCCGCTTCTCCGGAGAGCCCTGGCGAATACAGGCAGGCACTCCATAAAATGGGATAACTCAGTGACCAGCAAGCAAGTGAAAATCTGCTCATTCTCATTAATAATTATGGAGCTGCAAAATAAAACACAATGCAATACAACGACTCACCTCCCAGATGGAAAAATGAAAAAGACCGATAACGCCAACTGTTGGTACGGATTTAGAGTTACTGGAATTCTCTTATATTCCTAAGAGGACTGGAAATTGGTACAGCCACTCCGCAAAGCTCTTTGGCCATGTCTGCTGAAGCTGGGCATGTGCATACTTTGTGACCCACCTCCTCCACTCCCAGGTGCAAACCTCGTAGAACTGTGGTCACAGTCCCCAAAAGACTTGCGTGAGACTATCCAGTGCAACACTGCCCATAGTAGCTACCACTGAAACAATTCAAACGTCCATCAACAGTGGGATGGCTAAAATACATATAAATACATAATTGAGTATAATAATATATTAGGTAAATTATATATCATTAATTATAAATTAGCCACATGTATAAATTATGCATAATAAATACATGAATAAATTATATATTGTATAGAGTATATGTGATATACATGATATATGTCGCACATCACATAGCTATGTCATTACATTACATGTCATCTAATAGGTGGGTATATTATTATACTTACTTATTCGACATTTGTATTACCCGTGGGACACACATAGGACACAACGGCATCCATGCGCCGGTGAGAAGGGATGAGCTCAGTTACGCACACGAGCACCCGGGTGACTTTCACAGCATGGTGTTGGGTGGGGGAGTCAGACACAGAGGGGACACCGGGCCCAGGGCAGACTCAGAGACAGGCCACTTGGAGCCGAGTGCCATGCATGCTCTGTTGCCCTGAGGGTGCCAAGCGGCTCGTTCTCAGGAGAAACCATATGGCAGGAACGGGCCAGGGGCTGCTTGTTCTCATCCCGAGACTCTGGTTCTATTGGCTTTTTCAGCTCAGTACATCCGTTACCTTGGTGAAAATATACCTTAGTTTTTTAAAATTCTAAACAAATCAACTCAGGGAGTCACACACCAAGCGCAGGATGCTGAGGGGCAGGTGGGCCGAGCTGCCTGTGTCCTGGGAGGGCTCCCTCGGCCCCAGGGAAGGCCCAGGAAGGCAGCCCTCATGGGTGGGGCTGGGGTAGGGGACGCCCTCCCAGGTATGACACTGGGGCTGCAGTTGCCTAGAAGGTGTGAGGACACGAGGGTTACGTTTTCACAGAAGAGGGAGAATAATTCAAGCTCTCCACCAACACACACACAAACACACACGTGAGCATGTGCGCAAGTACACATACACAGAGATGCACATAGATATGCACGTACACATGTACACACACAGGCACACGTGGACATAGGCTCACATGCACACAGGCATACACACGTGCACACACACGTGCACGAACACACAGGCACATACACGTGCACATCCTGGCTGCACGGTGCTGTGCTCCAGGGGAAGCATGGTGGGGAGGGTTTACAGTGACCCGTGGCAGAGTAAGGAGAGGAAGAGGAACTGTGACCCAGGTCCCAAGCTGGGCGGGCGTGGAGTGGCCCTGCCTTTCCTTCCAAGACACCATTCTGTCTGGTTCACCGAGAGGCAATGGGGGCTCATCGAAGGCCCAACAGCTGCAAGGGCTGGAGACCGCACAGCATTTCCCCGTGGCCCTCCCCACACGCTGTCCTGCCAGCCTCAGTCCCCATGACATCCACCTCTGCAATCCAGGAGCGCAAGGACAGGCCGCCAGGGAAGGAGGGAGGGAGGGGACCAGGATGGGCAGGGGCCGCCCTGCCCCACCCACCTGACTTTCACCCCCAGGTGAAAGTCCCTCTTGCTAAATAGCCCACTTGAGCCTCAACAGCCATGAGGCCCTGAGAGCCCCGAGAAGCCTGGGCCCTGCCGAGGACAGGGCCTGGTAGCCACAGAGCCCCTCCCTCTGCCATGGCCTGCAGACACGGGGTGGTCCCCACACCATCCCTGCCCACTCGGGGAAGCCCTCGTCCCCCGCGCCCATCACCCTCCTGCAAATGCCAGGCCCGGGCTCCCCACTGACACACAAGGGAGCCCCCACTGGCGAACCGAGGAACTGAGCCCAAAACAGTCCCCGCCAGGCCACGCAGCCCCCTCTGACCGCAGCTCTTCGCTGAGGGCCCATCCCCCAGGCTTTCCCCAGCACTGGGGGTCCCTTCCCGGGACACTGTTCTCGCCCTTTGCAGTGTGGACGGGACCACCAAGCATGGCTGGAGAGTCTGCACGGCAAAGCCCCTAGCCAGCCAGTGTCCCTCTCAGAAAGGACCTCACTGGACACAGGCCCACACAGTGCCTGACCCCTCTGTGCAGCAAACACAGCAGCATCTCCACTTACAGATGCGGAAACGGAAGGCGGCAGAGGGTCAGGAATTTACCAACAGACTGAAAAGGAGACCGTCGCCCCGCTCTGCCCACGAAACACACCATTCCACCAGGGTGGGCGGCCCGGCGCCGCAGGCTGGCTGCAGGCTCAGGACACCGTTTCACCTTGTTCCGCAGGTGCTTCTGTGCTGCCGTGGCCAGCAGCTGTCAGAAGGTCAGTGTGACACAGGAGCCTCGCACTCACGTTGCCAGGGAGCCCTGGCTCACGGGGCCCGCAGCCTCAGCCCCGTGGACGGCTGCACACGGCGTGGGGCGGGGATTGCTTTGAAAGGACAGATGAGTGCAGGGAGCAGGGGTGAGTGGAGGCATTTCTGCACACCTGCTATGCTCAGGGGCGGGTCCCCTGAGGAGAGACAGGAATATAGGAAGATATTCAAGATTCCTGCTTCGGAGGAGCTTCAAGTCTAGGAGAAAGCAAGGCCTTGACTCGGGAGATAACAGCAGGAGTCACCTGACAAACACACACCAGCAACTGGACAACTCCAAGGCGGGGCAGGGGCCATCCTGTCCGGGCCCTGCGGCTGCTTGCACAGGGCTCTGTGCGTCCTGGTGCTCCCAGTCGGCTGGATCTAAGGAGAAAGGCTCACCTTGTTCCAAACGGCCACATCTCTTCTAATGATCTCTCTCCAGAGGGCTCTGGGACGACGTTACAACTAACTGCAGAATTCACAGATCAAGGCAAAACAGGCGTCCGTGTGGAGCACTCCCACCCGGTGGGCTGAGGGCCAGTTTCCACCCTGGACGTGGCCCACCGCTGTCTCAGGTACCAGGTGAAAACGTGTGCCCAAGCTCTCTTTCCTCCCACAGACTATGAATGACCTTGCAGCACAGCAGCATGCTTGTGCTTTTAGAGAGCAGGAATGGAATTTGTTTTTCCTCAATGTGAGGAACCCGTAATAAAGAAGAGGCCGCGGGTGAGAGCCTGGAGGACTCTGTTACCACGCAGAGCCCCGCAGCGTGGGCTTTCTGGTCTTGATCACAAATGTACGCATTTGCAGAAGTCTCTGGGCTTCTCTTTTGCTCTGAACACAGGAAGCACAGGGAGTGTCTGGATCATGGCTCAGCATGCAAAGTAGTGTCTTCACACAGCGTTTTCCTGGTTTGGAGCCTCACTGGGAACAGCCCCCAGACACCAAGGCCCAGTGGCCCTCCTCCCTCCCGCTCTGAAAGCCTGCCCCGTCGCTTGCTGATTTTCTCTGCAGAGACTCTCTGAGCCGCTGCAGGCTGCATGGGGAGGCAGGGCCACACTGGGCCATCAGGCCCGCTGGCTCAGAAACGGCCCTCCCACTCGAGGCCGCACAAGGCAGGCCAGGACAGGAGGCCAGACAGCTCTAGTCTCTGCGCCCCAGCCTACACCCCTGTAAGAATGGGCACCAGTACTTGAGAGCGCTGGTGCACAAACTGAGATGACAGATGCGGCCCTAGGGCCGGGCCTGCATAAGTCAGCGTGCAGTGGAAGTTTCCTAACCGTCTTCTCTTAAACTGTTTTTCTTACTTAAAACATATACATACACACACATATGTGTATGTGTGTGTTATATACATATATGTTTATTGTGAAAAAAGCAAAAGACAAATAAAAGAAGCAAAAATAAAAGAGAAAGAAGAGAGAGAAAGAAAACTTGTGTTGCCGCCTCCCCCATCTAACCACTCCTAGCAATTTGTCCACTCCCTCCTGTCTTTTCTCTACACACAGACACACCTACATCTGTGAGGGGTGTGTATGTGTCTGTCACCTTCGACATTGTCATATATAATTACAGACGCTATGGACATTTTTTGATCCATGAAGTCTTATTCTCCAGTGTTATTGCAAGTGCCTGTAGTTTTAAATCCACTTGGTACGGAGGCGCCATCATTTATTTAACTGCTCTCCAATTCCGCAATCCCCTCTTCCTCTCCTGGTTGTCACTCTGAGCCCTCTGTCTGACGAACTCACACGGCGCCCTCGTGATTTCACCACACGACTGAGTAATTTGCTTTGTTCTGCTTGGGAATTTTTTTCCTTCCTCTGAAGCTGCAACACCAAATTGGATAGACAGTGCTGTCCTGAAAAATTATATACGGATTCCTCCTCAAACCAAGCTCCTGCTCCTTCCTGCACACTCATCAAGGCCCTGCTGGGGGGCCCAGTGACATCTCCCAGAGCCCCCCTCCCAGCCTCTCTCTCCTCCGATCCCCCTGCATCTCAGACCTCCTCAGAGGCCCGCATCTGTCTATGGGTTCTTCAAAGTCAACCACTTTATGACATCCTCAGCCCCAGGAGGTGGTGGCCTCCTTCAAGGACTTCCTTCCTCTTGTGCTGAGGGACAATTGGTATCTTTTCTGATCCTTTGCCTCCCCCGACATGCCAGCCATTTGAGGGCTCCCTGGCAGGTGTGTGTGGGTGTCCGTAGGGCTGAGAGAACAGGGGATCCCTAGGGCTCCCAGGATCCCAATACCAGGGGTACCAAGAGTGTTTCTACCCGGGGCACAGTAGGGTGTGGCCAGAATGCCCGCAACTCCCCAGGGACAAAAATGTGCCAGGTGAGAAACATGACAACTGTCAACAACATAAAACAGTTCAACAGAAATTGAGACACTTGAATAAAAAAATAAAAATTTTTTAAAAATTAAAAAAGGAAATTGAGACATTCATCACATTTCCATTTGCCTAACAAAGATCGCAATTTTTCATCTACAAGGAAAATTGAAACTCAGTATCTCGATTAAACATTCTGCACTTATTTCTACCCACAACCCCAACAAAACTCAACACACACAGGGTCCTACACACACACACACACAGCCCTACACATATGTACGCACAGTCTCACACACGCTGCACACGTGAAGATACACATGGACACCCTGGAGTTGTTTCATCAGGAGCGTAGCATGAGGAAGGCAACGCTTTTCAATCTCCAGTGTTGATTTCAGTGCTGTCCATTTAAACTATCACGAATTATAACCTGGGCTAACATAAGCAAAATTATTATGTTAACATATATTCATATATATCCTGTAGAACTGTAACTAGCTGCCCCCACCACGCAGGCACAGCACCTCCCCCATCTATATTAGCAGAGCTTGGCTCCCCAACTGTTGGCATCATTAGCGTCACTCCATTATCCAAGGAGACGCCAGCCCAAGCACACAGCTTAATTATTTATGACAGGAACTTCCCAAAAGACCCGTCAACTCTTCCATGGGAAACATCCACAAACAGTTTGCACCCCAGGATCCCAGGAATCGCTCACCTCAAACCCCCTTCCTTGCTGTTCCGCCAACCAGACCACGGCACAGACCTAATCAGGCCCTGCCTCACAGCAGATATCCAGTCCTCAACAGAGCCCGCCCTTGCCGCCCCCATGCACACGTGCTGGGCTGGGCCCCCTTCCCACGCGCGCAGTGTCGCGTATTCCCAGGTGGCAGTGGTGATATCTGGGATCTGGCGCCTGACGCCTGGATGGAAATCATGAGAGATTACAGTTATTTCTTTATGAGTTTCTTATTTTCTAATTGATAAAAATTACTTATTAAACCATAATGGATAAACATTAGTTTCTTAATCATAAGACAATCACTTAATGAAAATTAGGAAATTGAGTTCCTGAAACCATTAAAGAAGAGAGCTAGAAAAGAAAAATAATATAACTACGGCATCGAAAATAAGGGGAAAAGAGACCCCATCAACTGGTAGAAAGCATTTCTTACAAACGGCTCCAAAGGTATAAAGAGCGGGTGAGTCCACGGTGGCTGTCGGGAAACTCTGGACTGAATCATTTCCAAGTCCTACTCTGCCCTCTGAGGTCACTTTCAATCTCTTCGCCATCATACATTGTGTGGATTTTTCACTGAAACAACAGCTGCTGTTCCTGGAGGACCTGCTACGCACCCTAGTAACATCAGCCTCACCTCTAATCATCACGCTCTGCCGCCCAGCAGTATCACTGTCATCCCGTAACACATACCCAGGAGATCTGGGTTTCATGGGCACATCTCTGAGGCAGGGGCTGTCTGCATGGCCCTGGGGTCCTCGCCACCCCCAGAGCAACCTCTTCGAGCCCACCTTCCAGGCTCCGAGCCACAGATAATCACTGGATCAGAGGATACCGGCCTAGAGCTTGTTGTGCCCATGATAGCATCAGACTCTGACTTGTCAACCATCTGAAGTATCACTGCTCCGCTATCAGCATGGCAACTGGAAAGTTCTGGGGAAACCAGCCTTAAGGTATTTCCCAGGATAAACCCTCAACCTCCTGACCAGCAGCGATGTCTCCTGCTAACGCGTCGGGCTGAGAGTCGCAACGCACACTGGAGCCGGCGCTGCCTCGTGCTGATGCTGCAGCCACAGGGACTTCCCGGGAATGAAGGCGAGATGATGTCACTTACATCGGGAGTGAGGAACGTGTTCGGGACGTGGCTGGCTCCAGCAAGCCTTCGTGCCGTCACTGTGCACTGCTGGGCTTGCAGCCGCAGTCCTCCCAACTCCAGGGTCACCCGCCCCCGTGCAGTGCGGAGAGGGACAGAGCCACCTCCTGGGGGTGATAAAGGAGCTCTGGTCACACAGTAACTTTGGACCAAATGGCACTCCCAGGGCCTTGTAGGCCAGAGAGCTGACGGGGGCCATGACAAAGTGGACAGCACTTGCGGAGGGGCGGTTGTGTGCCGAACGGGAAACCTAGTTAGGGCTTCCAATTACAGATGGCAACCTTCGATGCCAGCATGGCTACAGGCCATCCTCGTGCTACCTGTCCTTGCCCACGGAGGTGCGCAGTTGTACTCCCCTGCTCAGGAGAGGGGACAGGCGGACCAGGACCCCTGACACTCAGGGAAAGTTTCTCTCGAGTTTCGAGCGGTGTCTCGAAGACAGCTCAGAGGCACAGCACTGTCCTTCCCAGTTTACAGACTGCACAACTGAGTCTCAGAGAGGTCAGACAGCCCTCAGGCCATTAGATGGAAGAATCCAGATTCAAAGCCCTTGTCTTGGATAAAATATAGACCATCCAGTTACATTTAAATTTCAGATAAACAGCAAATAAACTTTAGTGTAAATATATCCCTGAAATTTTTGTCCTAGGTCTGGCAACCCTGTTGCAATTGATGTGTGCTCCCACCACATTTAGAGCAGGTGGCCACTTAGGGGCTAGGACGCCTATGCTGGTTGCTGACTGGGGCCAAGCTATGGGGATGCAGAGGCCCTGAATCCTGGCCACTCTCGGGACATCTGCACCTCCACGGAAAACCTGCCGAAGCTCCAGCTAAGAAACAGCATTTGACAGAGAGGCTGGGAGCCCACCCCAGGAATAGCCACCTCCTGGGCACCAGGTCCTGCCATATCCCAAGCATGGGCTGTGGAAGCAGCTTACAATGCCTGCAGCCTCTCTGGGCCCCGGACTCATGCAGGGGGACTCCGAACACTTGGGGAGGGTGCTGCCCCAGAGCTAATTGGAGGATGATCCTTCTTCTGACTCAGCTCTGATCCAGGCATGTTCAGACATCTAAGCCTGCCATGTCCAGCAGGAAACATGGCCCCAGAGATGAGAGGGGTTGAGCCCTGGTGCTGTATACGTACATTTTTGTCTCTTGTGCTCTGATAGTAGAAGCAGCCTGGACCCACGAGGGGAAAGATGGCTCCCAGCCAGGATCAGCAACCTGCCCAGGGGCTCCTGGAGCTGCTTTTCTGTTTCATGGATTTCCTGCTCAGTCCCATTCCTAGTAGGAGAAATTTTTTAAGAGCTAGTTACTATAGGAAGTTTTTCGTTGTGTTCCCCGCCAGTGAACACTGCAGTTTCACAAGGCCCCTAACCGAAGAGATGAGCAGAAAAAATCAAACTCTCCAGGACAAACTGTCCAGCGTGGAAAAGAACATAGAGCTGGCTTTCAGGTCCCCGGTGGTACGGGAGTGGCCTCCTGGCCTCATCTCGAGCTGCTCTCAGCTATGCTCTGGAGTAGGCAGAAAAGCGCAGTAGCCTCAGTGGCCACCAAGACACTGGGCAGCTGTCCACATGGCCATTCAACCTGACGCCGGGAGACAGAATGACCACCCTCTGCAGAGCATCATGTCTTCTGTGCTGCACCACCGTCAGTGAGAAAATGCCAATATACATATGTGTGTTTATTACATACATATAACTACATATTATTAACATATGCATCACGAGACATACATGAAAGTTTTTAAAGGATGAGATAAAGCTGAAAGAATATTTTTAAATGTTCTGCTAAAAATACTTGCTTGACTATTCACAGCAGCCAAGATATAGAATCAACCTAAATGCCATGAGCAGATGAGAAAATGTGGATAAAGAAAATGCGGTCCATATATACAGTGGAATACGAATTAGCCATAAAAAAGAAGGAAATCCTACCATGTGCAGCAACATGGGTGAACCTGGAGGCCTTTATGTCAAGTGAAAGAAGCCAAGCACAGAAGGACAGCCCCCGTGTGATCTCACTCGCAGCGGGAGCCAGACAGCGCTGACTCCTGGAATCAGAGAGCGGAGAGGTGGCTACGGCCTGGGAGGGAGTGGGGGGAGCGGGCAGGAGAGGTCACAGTGAGAAAGCGAGAATAGTTCTGGGTTCTCTTGCACCCAGGGTGGCTCTAGCTGATGATAAGGTCTTGTGTGTCTCAAAACAGCTCCAAGAGGGGACTATGAATGTTCCCACCACAAAGAAAGGATAAACGCTTGAGGGGATAGACATGCTAATTACCCTGCTTTGATCACTACCCTATATACGTGCACTGAATTGCATTTATCCCATAAATGTGAACCATTATTATGTGTCAATTAAAAATAAAAATAATACAAGTTTCAGCACGCCCTGGGGCAAGGTTTGCGTGGACGGGGCTGCGCGTCAGGCCTTCTTTCAGCTTCCTTGCTCCTGTCGTGTGGGGGGGCCCTCGGTGAGAGTTGGAGGTGGCGTCAGCTCTGCCCGCACTGCACTGCTGTTGTCCCGTAGCCTGGGGAAGGGCTTGTACAACCTGTATTCTTGTGGTCCCTTGGCGGGAGTCTTTATAACCCATCTGTCCCCTACATGAGGGTGAGCGTCGTCACAGGATTGGGAAGCAAACAGGTGCTGCCTGCGGCCAGGTGTGCACACGCAGCGTCAACACAGGCCAAGGTTTGTATTTTTTAAACAAAAATGAAAATAGAGATGCTGATGTTTTCTCTGACCCCACCCCCAGGGGTGTGTGAACCACAGCGGGGCAGCCGCCCAAATCCCTGCAGCCTGGAGGACGGCCCGCTCAAACCCGGGTACACGTCAAAAGAGAGAACAGCCTCGTTCTAGTTCCACATACTTGAGGGTGAGACCCCAACATCCTCGTCACAAACACACCATTGACTTCGACTCTGCTCCCTCCAAATGAACAGAGGATCGATTCCCAAGTTGCTCAGTGGTCTGCAGGCTTGCTCTGCTGCTCGTCTCTGTGCTGGGCTCCGGGGCTGCAACGCCATCTCCGGGCCTCGCTTCGCAGCCACGAGGCTCACCCTGTGGCCACATCCACAAAACATCCTTCCACCGTCTGGCTGGCCTCCTCAGTCCTCCCGCCGTGCTCCTCCTGGCTCCTCTCCTGTGGACAAGCCTGCATCCCTGCTCTCGGCAACAGCAGCTGAGCCTCTTCTTTCACGTTGTTGATTTTGCTTAAACTCCTTGGCTTTCGTGCCCCGCCCTGAGACGTGCATCAGGGTGTTTTCCTTTCATGCTGTTCCAGCGGCAGCCAGCCTCTCCCTCTTCCCATCCTGCGTGGTTGCCTCCCACACCAAATAGGGCTAACCTGTGTCACCAATGGGACGTCACGAACATGACCATGCATGACTTCCAAGGCTGGTTCATGAAAGACATTAAGTCTTCTGCCTTGTTCTCTATGGGATTCCTCAGTCTAGGGGATGCCGGCTGCCATGCCATGAGGATGCTCAAACAGCTTCGTGGAGTAGTCTGCACACCCTATGCTACAAGCAGCACGAACTGCCCAGCGTGTGCAGAGCCACTTGGGAAGTGGAACCTCCAGCCCCATTCAAGCCTTCGGATGAGATGGCAGCCCCAACCAGCAAGCTAACTGTTCCCAAACTCCTGTGAGAAATCATTGGTGCTTATTATTTATGATTCTAAGTTTTGGAGTGGTTTGTTATACAGACACATATTGAATAATTCTGGCTTCCCAGTTAAAAGAATGAAAAATTCATATTGCAACATACATAGCTACACACACCCCATACATAGATTTTTGAATTGGATAGCACTAAACGGTACGTATTACATAAGGTACAGTAGCTGCTGTGACTAAATCCTAACCTGCACACTAAACAAAATGAAACTTTATTTCCTGGGCACATCACCATCCATGTGGATGTCCCCGTTGGGCGATTCTCCTCTGAGCAGGGATTCCTGGGCCCGCACTCCCCTGACTTGGCAGCTCCATGGCTTCAATGCAGCTCTCTTCAATTCAGTGGGCAGATGGCAAAAGAGACTAAGGGGAGGTCACACCTGCTTCTAACCCTCTGGCCCCACTGGTGAGAACCACTCAGCCCCTCCTGGGTCACAGTCAGTGGGTGCGGAGGAGGGTGCTGGCTGGGAGCCACTGCGCAGTGATAACTCAGTGCGGCAGCATCCTTGGTGGTCAGCTACCCATCTCCACTGTGCTCTGATTCTCTTGATTTTTCCAATTAAGAATATATTTTGGGTGTTGTGATGACAGACTTTGGAGTGGCCCTGTGATCCCTGGTGTCTACTTCCTTGCATAATCCCTTCCCCTGGGATGTGGACAGAGCCTGGAACTTGCTTCTAACCAACACAATGTGGCAGAGGTGATGTGATCATACGTGATTATGTCCATAAGATTATAACTTCGGTCTTGCTGGAAGACACTCTCTAGCCAGCATTGAGGAAGCAAGTGGCCACTGGAGAAGGCTCCAGTCAAAGAGCCGAGGGAGGTCTCTGGACAACAGCCAGCAGGAAACCACGGCCCTCAGCCCCACGGTGCACGGGGAACTGAATGTTGCCAACAGCCATGTGAGTGAGGAAGCAGGTCCTTCCTCGGTCGAGCCTCAGATGAGACTGCAGCCCCAGCCAACACCGTGACTGTGGAGGACCCAGTTATGCTGTACCCAAACTCCTGACCCACAGGAACTGTGAGCCAATAAATGTGGGTTGTTTCAAGCTGCTAAGCTTGCAGCAATATTGTTATGTGTCAATCTATTACTAATACAGGCATCTTCCCATGTCTGGGCATGTCTTAAATCATTTTGTGTTGCCATAAAGGAATGCTGAAGACTGAATAATTTATGAAGAAAAGAGGTGTATTTGGCTCACGGTTCTGCAGGCTGTACAAGCATGGTACCTTCTGCTGAGGGCTTTTGTGCTTCGTTGAAACACGGCAGAGAAGGTCAAAGGGAAAGTGGGTTCATGGGAGGGGAGTCTTGGTTTTATAACAACCCACTCTTGTGGAAATTAATCCAGTCCTCCAAGAACCAATCCAGTCTCCTGAGAGCGAGGACTAACTCGCTACCACAAAAACAGCGCCAAGGCATTCATGAGGGATGACCCATGACCCAAACAGCTCCCACCAGGCCCCACGTCCAGCACCACCACACGGAGTGGCAGATTTGGTGGGGACAAACCATATCCAAAGCACAGCAGGCCATATACACCCTTCTCTTTAAAGCCACATGTATCTCAGTGTGGTGGATACTTAACTTGTCCCTGTTGATGGACATGGTGACAGCCTTCGCTATGTCCTGCCATTATAGACAACATGATGGGCACGTTCTCATGCGGATCTTGCAGTCCTGTATGTCAATGTGGGAATGACTCAGCAAGTCTTAGCCAACAGGTCCGAGCCTATAAAACTGTGATACGCAAATTGCCTAAATGCCTTCCACGAGGGGCATCGCGGTGGTAGGTGGAGTGTCAACCGGTAGAGATGCTGAGGAGAACATCCCAGATGGAGGGGAGCGAGGCCGGGCAGGCGCTGGGGGGACCCAGGGCCCCTCGGGGAGAAGGAACGGCTCAGGGGCCATCTCGGTGAGGACGGGAGGAGAGGAGGGAGGGGCCCACGGCAGGCAGCTGAGCTCCTCTTGGCGCCCTTGAACACAGGCCGAGAAGTTGAAAGATGAAACCGGAGGCCGTGAGGGGTTGGTGGAGATTCTCTCAAAGTTAGAAAACTAGGAGTTGACGGGTTTCCCCCAGGCTCTTCATAGGTTCAAATCCCTGTCCCTGGAGTTTGTAACGAGGGTAAGAGCCCTCAGACGGGTCTTCTGATTTGTTTTCCTTTTATGTTCTCTCTGAAGGGATGAGCTAGGTGTATAAAAATGAAATTATTGGGTCGAAACATATACTAATACATAAAATTTCATGTAGAATTCAAGTAGCACATCCATATGAGTATATATGTCCAAGGAATTTTGTGAAAGGTTTTGGAACAGGAAAAATCTTAGTTTTGCTTCTTGGTCGAATGCTCCAGGTGTTTCGTGAGTGGAGTCAGCCCGGCCCCAGGCGTGGGCTTCGACACACGACCCAGACACCGCAGCCAGCGAACCCGCTGCTCCCGCCGGCCGAGAGCAGCTGCCGGCAGTTCCCGGGCTGGGCCGCCCTCGCCCGCGGCTCCCCCTCCGCGCTGCCCCCTCGCGGGGTCCACGAGCCCGAGAGACGGGACAAACAGTTAAATCTTTGAAACCAGTCACTCCTGCTTTCGTCCTTCGGTCTCCTCAGAAATTACAGACATAAATCGTGAGGGTAAACGTGCCCACCAAGGAAATGCCACAGGAGCCCAGACGGGCCGCGGGCCTGAGTCACCCCCAGTCACAGTGTCCGCAGCTGGCTGGAGCGGGTCCTCCCCAACAAAACAACGCCGAAGGCCCCACTTTCCACGGGGACGTTCACACCTAAGCTTTGACGTCGCCGCTCCAGGGGACAAATGGGAAAACACACCTCTCCAGCACTGTGTGGCCCTGAGCAGGAGGCCCGCTGGGGAGGGACACTTCAAAAACACAAGTGACAATTCGTGCTTCCGGCAGTGTTCCTCCCAATCTTGACACCTACAAACTCCATCTTTTTCACTGCCCTGTGTTTCTCATTCCTTTCTCTCTCCTTCCCCCGCCATCTGTCCTTCGCCTCCGGCAGGTCTCCCTGCAGCGGTGACACCTGTGCCAGGGAAGGAAGGCGGCACTGCTGGCCAAGAGGGCACGCCGGCCCCGTCCGCTGAGTTTCAGCAGGTTTTGGCTTTTCCCTCCCAGGCAAAAAAGGGAACCTGGCTTCCCAGATGCATCGCGGCTAATGTTAAGGGATCCGCTAAACTGCACTCTACTAAGATGGCAGCTCCTGCGGAGGTGCAGCGGCCCGGGCAGCAAGTCCCCGTGCGAGGCTGCAGCACGGCTCACGCACCAGGGACTTTGGATCCCACCCAAACAGTGCTGTTTCCTCCCTCAGGGACTCCAGATAACCACACAGACATCACTAACCCAATCAGCCCGAGATCCGAACAAAAAGTGGGGTCTTCCTTCCCAGATCAAATCCACCCCCTGCCCGGGGTCCTCTCGGCCAGTTGGGCTCAGCGAGGTGTTCTCTCGGGCAGCTGCAGCCAAGACGGAGGCCGGGGCCAGGGCACCTCAGTGACCCCCACTGCCAGGTGCAGCCCTGGGGTGGGGAAGACTGAGCAGCTAGACGGCACTCTCTCCTTGTCATCCGTCTCCCCCTCTCTCTCCCCTGTCTCTGTCTCTCTATCTCTCTGATTCTCTTTCTCTTCATCTCGCTCTGTCTCTATCTCTGACTCTCTGTCTCCCTCTTTCTCCCCCTCCTTGTCTCTCGCTCTTTTGCTCCCTGTCTCTGTCTCTCTCCTTCTCTTTCTCTGATCCCTCCACGTGGTCTCTCTACTTAGTGTCCACAGAATCCAGCCTTTGCACGTGGAAGCCCCAGAGCAAGCGTTCCAGGGGCAGGATGCGGCCTCAGGACTCACACGAAGGCCTGCACAGGTTCAAGGGGAGGCAGCGTAGACTGCACTTCTTGGTCAAGGGAATGTCAAAGAATTTGCACATGTTTTAAAACCACCACATTGTCCACCCTCCCAGCTGGTCCAGGGAGTGCGGGGGTCCCTGGGGAAGAGGTATCTTTCTGAGCCCCAAGATGCTGACCATTCGAAAGCCCCCACACCCTTCTGCTCGTGGCTGCCAGACAAAGCCCACACTTGAGAGGACAGAACACACCCGTCCCTCTGCCGCACGGCCCTCTGCAGCCCACAGAGCCCAGCAGGCAGCGTTCAACCTCCAATCTATCTGCCTGAGACCTGCGTGCAGGTGACACCCTCCAGCTTGTCCCCCCATCCTTGTCTGCTGACAGACAAGATCTTCAGGGAAAGGAATGAAAACCACATGGGTTTAGGTTGGCTGAAAAAGAACGAACATGGCTATGTGAAATAACACCTACTCAGGTTGAAAGTTTGTAAAACTATTTCCAAAAAAGTGGTTTTGCCTACAAATATGAGAACACCCTTATCAGAGGGTCTTAAATAACCATGACACTTAGTGGTGTCACAGAAGTGGTCTGGACATGGAGAGTCAGAGCTAGTGCCATCACTCAATGATGCCGTCTGAGCCAGTTAAGTCCTGCCCTTCGATATCCACTCTCAGCATTAGGGCTTTTTATCCACATGCTGCTCACCTCCTAGTGACAAAATAGCTGCCAGAGCTCCAGGTATCAAACAGCATTCCAAACTATAAGGAAGCAGTGGGGAAAAGGCCTCAGGATGCTCCAGGTGACTTCTCCATGTGTAGAAAAGAGTTCCATCCCACTCCTAGAACCATCAATGGAAAAAAAAAGGGGACTGCCACACCTTGTTCAAACCGAGGGACTGTGGGAAGCCTACCTTCTCTGAGATCAAGAGCAGGAAAGGAAATGAGGAAAAGCCATTGAGTAGGAAAAGGACAGTGTCTTCCATGAGTGTAATTGGGGGTGGGAAGGTTCCAAATATCCAAACGGCTTCCTACTTCAGGCAGGGTCTGTGTTTGGAGTTTCTAAATAAGGTCAAATCCCAATTATCTTCAAAATTAGAGAAAGGAAGACCATGAATAAGTGAGCAACAAAGCTAATCGTAGCCCATCATTTCATCCCGTGTCCCATTACCCCCGCTGAAATCCCAATCCCTTACCCTATTCTTTTTTTTTT